>NC_045431.1:254515977-254790977 GCF_902635505.1 Sarcophilus harrisii
ATCCTTAGTTCTTGTGCTTTTTTAAGTTTCTAAATCTCCCTTATTATGTAATGCACATCTATATAGAATATGTACAGAGGATTCTGGGAAGATGGCAGAATAGCTCAAAAAATTCCAGGTTTTTCTGACTTCTTCCACAAACCAGCTTCAGTAGCATCTCAAGGGGAACATGGAAGGAAAAAATACCAGACAAGATAGGGGGCAGAAGAGTGGTCCTCCTGACAACTGGAGCACATCTGATAAATAAAAGATATCTAGGCTCCAGGCTAGAGGAATTAGATGGTGGAACAGGACTGGTAGTACTGGAATTCTATTCACAGGAAGAATGCATTAGAGGAAACAAAATATATCCAGAAGAGTACAAAAAGTATTTAAATTTAGAAAGAAATAAGAGCATGGAAGTGGACTAGAGAGGTTGGAGGGGAGAAGGCCATAGAAGGATAACTAGATTAACAGGAATGGGATAGAGTATATAGATTAATGGGAATGTGATAAAGAGGGAAGGAAAGAGTGAGGGAAAGAGGAAAAGAAGTGATAGGGGGAGGGAGGGTGTTGTTTAAGTAATAACAGGGCAAAATACCTGATAGAAATAAAGTAGAGAAGTCAGAAGTGAAAGAAAATAACAGATACATACAAACATAATAATGATCAGAAGAACTTATTACAAAAAAGTGAGGATAGTAATCATTAATTTCAAACAAAGTTAAAGCTAAAATAGGTTTATTCAAAAGAGGAAAAACCAGAAAATTGTACTACAGGTCAACTATATGGACCAATAATGTTTCACACTATTTGTCTATATATACAGGTATGTCATATACATATATGTCTCTGTGTGTATGAATATGTCTTTGCTTAATGGTAACCTGCTTGGGGGACACCAATGGGCAGGAAAGGGGGTAAAAAAAGAAAAAGGTTAAAAATGTACAGAGAGAAGAAGAAGCCTACAAAGTAGCAAAGAAAAGATGGACAGCTCTCAATATAATATGTACTATTTATTATATAGGATTTCTTCAAGTTGTTTTTATTGTTTCAGATTTTGAATCTTCTCCTTTGTTATGCTGTACATTTTACAATATTTTATCTTTCTATTTTGTGTTTATGTTTTCAATAAATTATTTTAAAAACATAGAAAGAAAACACATACAGGCCTTAAGAGTTAAAATGTTTTACTGGGATGGAACACTAAAGAACATCTACACCAGCCATTCAATTTATGATTCTTTAACTCACTGTCCATATATTCTTGAATCAATTACACTCATCTTTAACAACCAGTTTCATCATTATAGAAGGGAAGGGGATGAGCATTGTCTGAAGCTTAATTTCATCTCCTTTGATTCTAAAAGGGAGTAACTCAATCATTCAGTTGGATAGAGAAATTTATCTTAATCTATAAAGAAGGAGGAAAAGAAAGAAGAAAAGGGAGAGGTTGTATTGACAGAAGGGCAGAAACAGTAGGGGGGGGAAAAGAGAAGAGAAGGGAGAAGACTAATAAAAGATAAAGTACTAGGTGGGGTTACTTAAAAAAAAACACTAGGACAAGGGAGAGGGTCATAGGAGATAACTTGGGGGTGGGATGGGTCCAAAAATGCTACCAAGGACAGATTCCAAAGAAAGAATAAGAGTATATACAGAGAAAAATATAGGATGAAGAGAAATACAGAGCTGGAAATCACAACTGTGAATATCATTGGGATGAACTTTCTCATAAAAAGAGAATGCTAGAACATGTTTACAAGAAGCACATTTCGTATAGAGATAAATACAGAGTAAAGATAAAGGGCTGAACTAGAATTTATTATTGTACTTCAACAGAAGTTAAAAAAAAGCAACACTAGGAATTCTGATCTCAGATAAAGAAAAAATAAAAATAGATATAACTAAAAGAGATAAGAAAGGAAAATACATCTTGATAAAGGATACATTAAACAATGAAGTATTAATGATATTAAATGTATATACTCCAAGTAGTAGAGCACTCATATCTAGACAAGATATTGAGGCAGTTACAGGGAGAAATAGACAGCAACATTCTATTACTGGGGGACCTCAAACTTCCCCTCTCAGAAACATACAAATGTAACTTAAAAATAAACAATAAAAAAGAAATTAGGGACTTTAAGAGAGTCCTAGAAAACCTGGATATGATAGATGTATAGAGAAAACTAAATACATAAAAGGAATTCCCGGTTTTTCTTGACACTATATGGTATCTACAAAAAATGGACCACGTATTAGGTCCATTATGCCCCATGTATTAGGGCATATAAACCTCAAAAGGAAGAAATAGAAAATCCTTGCTTTTCAGAACACAATATAATGAAAATTATATTCAATAAAGGGTCAGAGAAAGATAGATTATGTTTGGGACAGTTGGGCACAAGACCCCTTTCCCAATCCAAGTAACTAATCAGAGATATCATCAGGTACAAAGAGAAAGCATTTATTTAATCCCTTCAGGGAGAGGCCCAGACACACACCTAGGAGCCATCCCAGCTCCCACCATGTGCTCCTGGAACCTGACCTGCTTCCAGCTTGTCCAGGGTTTAAAATCAAAACACTGGAGCCTTCTCAATGAATGGACTAATAGGATGTAACCATCCTTGACCAAAATAATCTAATGCTGGCTGCCTTCTGCAGATCATGTCACTTTCTACAACTTCTCGGGTTCAAAGTTCATTCCTCCAGTGAGTAAATGACTTTCCCAAGGTCCCATTCTGGGAACATGTGACTCAATACTAACAAATACTTGATCCAATAGGTCCAATTCAACTAAAATTCCAATTGGAAATTAAATAATCTAATTCTAAATAATGATGGGTCATGCAACAAATGGCAGAAACAATCCTCAATTTCATCCAAGACAATGACAATAATGAGAAACCATACCCAAAACTTTGGGATGCAGCCAAAGCAGTTTTTAGGAGAAGTTTTAAATCAATAAATATCTAACTGAATAAAACAGACAAAGAAAAGATCAATGAATTGGGCATGCAACTAAAAACTCTAGAAAAAGAACAAAATAAAACCCCCAATTAAATACAAAATTGGAAATTATGAAACTCCAAGGCTAGGTTAATAAAATTGAAAGTAATAAAATTATTGACCTAATAAAACTAAGAATTAGTTTTATTTTTTTTAAAAAAATCAACAACATTGGCAAACTTTTGGTTTAGAATCCTATAAAATCATCCATAAACCTAATGGAAATAATTCACATCTTTAGCAGAGTTGCAAGATATAAAACAAACTCACATGAATCATCAACATTTCTAATATTACTGACAAAGCCTAGCAACTAGAGATAAAAGAGAAATTCCATTTGAAAATACTGTTGACAAAGACAAGATGTATTTACATGTGAATTCTACCAAACATTTAAAGAACAATCAACTCCAATGCTATATACACTATTTGAAAAAAATAGGAAGTGAAGGAGGCCTACCAAATTCCTTTTATGACACAGACATGGTACTGATACACAGATCAGGTAGGTTGAAAACAGAGAAAGAAAATTATAGACCAATCTCCCTGATGAATATTGATGCTAAAATCTTAAATAAAATATTAGCAAAAAGATTACAGAAAATCATCCCCAGAATAATACACTATGAGCAAGTAGGATTTATACCAGGAATGCAAGGCTGGTTCAATATTAGGAAAACTATTAGCATAATTGACTATATCAATAACGAAATTAACAAAAACCATATGATCATCTCCATAAATGGAGAAAAAGCATTTGATAAAATCCAACATCCATTCCTAATAAAAACACTTGAGAGGATAGGAATAAACGGAATTTTCTTTAAAATAGTCAGGAGTATATATTTAAAACCATCAGTAAGCATCATATGCAATGGGGAAAAACTAGAACCTTTCCCAGTAAGATCAGGAGTGAAACTGGTGGCATAACTGGAAATTTAGTATGGCAGAAATTAGGCATGGACCCACACTTAACACCATCTACCAAGATAAGATCAAAATGGGTCTATGATTTAGGCATAAAAAACAAGATTATAAATAAATTAGAAGAACATAGTCTAGTTTATCTCTCAGACCTGTAGAGGAGAAAGAAAACTGTGACCAAAGATGAACTACAGATTATTATTGATCACAAAATAGAAAATGTTGATTACATCAAATTAAAAAGCCTTTGTACAAACAAAACTAATGCAGACAAGATTAGAAGGGAAGCAATAAACTGGGAAAATATTTTTACAGTCAAAGGTTCTGATAAAGGCCCTTATTTCCAAAAATATATAGAGAATTGACTTAATTTATAAGAAATCGCCATTTCCAAATGATAAAATGGTCGGATAAGAACAGACAACCAGATGATGAAATTAAAACTATTTCCAATGAAAGAGTTCCAAATCACATTGACCGGAGAAATGCAAATTAAACAATTTGGAGATTACTACATACCTTTCGATTGGCCAAGATGACAGGGAAAATAATGATGAATTTGGAGGATGGGAAAACTGGGAAAATTAATTACGTTTGGTGGGTTGGAACGGGAACCAACCATTCTGGAGGAGCAATTAAATTATGCTCCCAAAAGTTATCAAACTGTGCATACCCTTTCATCCAGAACTACCACGGGCTTATACCCCAAAGAGAAACTTTAAAGAAGGAAAAGGACCATGTAGCCAAAATGTTTTGGTTAAAGTCCTGTTTATAGTGGCTAGAAACCGAAAATGAATGGATGCCCACCAATTGGAGAATGGTTGGGGAAAAGTGGTATATGAATGTTATGGAATATTATTGTTCTGTAAGAAATGATCAGCAGAATGAATACAGAGAGTCTTGGAGAGACTTACATGAAGTGATGCTAAGTGAAATGAGCAGAACCAGAAGATCAGTATATACATCAAAAATGATGCTCTATGAGGATGTATTCTAACAGAAGTGGATTTCTTCAACAAAGAGAAGATCTAACTCAGTTCCAATGCATCAATGATGGACAGAAGCACAACCCAAGAGGGAAGGAAATACCACGAGTGTAAACTATTTTATTTTTATTTTTTTCCCAGGATTTTTTTACCTTCAGAATCCAACCTTCCCCGTAACAAAAGAACCGTTCGGTTCTGCCCATTATTTTACCTAGGGAAAAATATTTAACATAAAGGGACACTTGGCTTGTGGGGCAGAGGATAGATGGAGGGAAGGGAAAAGTCAGAACAGAAGTGAGTGCAAAGCATAATGTTGTAAAAAATTACCCAGCCATATGTTCTGTCAATAAAAAGTTATAATTTTTTTAAAAAATTTAAAAAAAATACTGCTGACAAAATAAGATATGCTGCCAAGATGAACCTAAGAACTATGTGAACATAATTAGAAAACTCTTTTCAGACAAATAAAGTCAGATCTACTCAACTGGAAATATATAAATTGTTCCTTGGTACACTGAAGTAATATGATAAAAATGTGCCTAAATCACTTTATTCATTCAGTGCAATATTCATCAAACTGCCAAAATTGTATCCTACAATTGAGGAATGGCTGAATAAAGGGATGAAAAATGAAGGTAATGGAATGCTAATGTTTTATACAAAGTGGTGAGCAGGATGATTTCAGAAAAGCTTGAAAAAGCTTCAATGAACTGATGTTTAATAAAGCCAGTGGGACCATGAAAACATTAAACACAGCAACAGCAACATTGTGTGACCAACAACTGTGATGGACTTGATTCTTCTTAGAAATACAGTAATCAAAGAGAATTCAAAAAATTTTGATGGAAATTGGAATTTGGAATTCCGGAAAGAATGATGAATACTGAACGAGGACAAAGTATCCCATTTAAACATTCGTTTTGTTTTCTTTCCATACTTTTTCTCTTCTGTTCTGGATTTTTTTTTGCCATTAATATGTGAAAATGATTATATGTATACAAAACCTTGTACTAGAATGTTGGCCTCCTGGGAGGGAGGGAGGAGAAAAAAATTTTAATTCCAAATCTTGTAAAAATGAATATATTTGGAAAATTGAAAACCAAAAATTGTAAAAATGAGTTAGTAGATATTAGACACAACCAACCATATCTCCAATTGCAGAATGATTTCTGAGTTTAGGGAAAATAGTTAAGAACTAAAATTATAACATATATAGGTATGTATGTATAAAACGATAAATGCATGTTATAGGGTTTTTTTAATATATATATATATATATATATATATATATATATATATAAAATTTAAAGGCAAAATATTCACATCCATAGGTAAGAAAATGATATCTTAAACTTTTGGAATTGATTTCCAGAGCAGGAAGTGGGAAATCAAGGGCAGAAATTATAGTTCTGAATGGCCTGATGTCACAATATCAAAGAAAGATAAGGGGATGGGGTCGTCCTGAAAAAAGAGGATAGGGGTATAAAGGGACAAAATTAGGTCACCTTAAAGAGGCAAAAAGACCCAACAAATCAATGGAAAGAAGGGAAGGAGATGAGCATTGTTAAGCTTGATCCTCCTACTTTTTGGTTCTAAGAGGGAATAAAAATCATTCAGTTGGAACAGAAATTCACTAACCCAAAAGAAAGGAGGAAAGGAGGGGGAAAACGGGAGTTTTGCATTGAAAGTAGGGCAGAAACAATTAGGGGAAAAAGGGGAAGAGAAGGGAGGAGGGTAATAGAAAAAAAGTATTGGGGAAGAATTAAAAAAAACATTGAAATAAGGGGGGGGTGATAGGAGGTAAGGAGCATGAGATGGGTCCAAACGTTATTAAGGTTCAGGGTCTAAAGAAAGAATAAAAGTATATAAAGAGGTGAAAATAGGGTTGAAGGAAAATACAGAGCTGGAAATCACAACTGTGAATGGGAATGGGATGGAAATTTCCATAAAATAACAAAAGGGGCAGAGTAGATTAAAAAAGAGACTGGTAGAAACATGTTTACAAGAAACAATTTGAAGAGAGATAAATAAGAGGAAAAAAAAATCTGGGAAAAGAATTTATTATTGTACTTAATTGAAATTTTAAAAAAGGCAGCACTAGGAACTCTGATCCTAGAAAAGCAAAAAAAATTAGATCTAATTAAAGGGATAAGGAAGGAAAAGGATCTTTGTAAAGGATGAAAAAAATGAAGTATTAATGATAATTAAATGTATATGACCCAAGAATGGGAAAGCATTTAGATATCTAGAGAAGAAAACAGTTACAGGAGAAATAGATAGAAAATTATATTACTTGTGGGCCTACATTCCTCTCAGAATCATAAAATCTAACCAAAAATAAACAAAAGAAATAAAAACTGGGATATTAATAGGATCCTCAACACCCAGATATGAATAGACTAGACATAAAAAGGAATATATGTTTTTTGCTTCATAATTTACAAAAAATGGACCATGTATTAGATTAATTATGCCACATGTATTAGGGCTTATAAATCTCAAAAGGAAGAAATGGAAAATACTTGCTATTCAGGCTACAAAATAATAAAAACTATATTCAGTGAACGGCAGAAAAAGATAGAATAAAAAACAATCTTCAATTACATCTAAGACAATGACAATAATGAGACAACATACTAAAAATTATGGGATGCAGCTAATTCAGTTTTTAGGGGAAATTTTATATCAATAAAGCCAACCTTAAATAAAAACAGAGAAAGAAGAAGATCAAATGAATTGGGCAGGGAACTAAAAACTTAGAAAACTTAAAACGAAAATTAAACACCGGGGTTAGAAATTAAGGAAAACCCAACGCTAGAATTAATAAAACTGAAGCCAAAGAAAGATTTTGAACTAAAAAACTAGGAGATGGTTGTATTAAAAACAATCAACAAAATGGAACAAACTTTTGGTCTAGAATCCATAATATCATCTAAAAACCCAATGGAAACAATTCAGCTTTTATCAGAGTTATTAAGATAAAAAAACCAAAGAAATCCATCAACATTTCTATATTTTACTGACAAAAAATTTTGCACTTAGAGATAGAAGAGAAATTCCATTTTGAAATTACAGGTGACAAAAAAGATGGGATGTCTATCTGCCAAGAGAAACCCAAAATTATGTGACCATAATTTGAAAATTTCATACAAAAAAGTCAGATCTACAAATGGGGAACATTATAAATTGCTCATTGGTTGACTGGAGCTAATAAGAACAAAACAACCAATCACCTAAATCGATTTACCTGTTCAGTGTACTATATCAAAATGCCAAAACCTTATTTTCTGATGAAAATAATGGCAGAATTCATCTGCAAAGAACAAAACACAAGTTATTAAGGGAATTAATGAAAAATATATAAAGAATGGTTTTCGGAGTACAAAACCCAAAACCAATTATACAGCAACAAATCAAAACCTTTGGTACTAAGAAATATAGTTTGGAACATTGGGAAGATTTAAATGCACAAATAATTGATAAAAGTTTATAGCAGTCTAGTGTTTGAAAACCCTCAAATTCCAGCTTTTGTAATAAGAACTCATTCTTTGACAAAAATTACTGGGAAACCGGTAATTAGGGAACTCCAGCAAGACCCACACCGACCCCGACAAAATTTAAGGTCAAAAGGGTAACATAGTTTGAGTACAAAGGATGAACCTTAAATGAAATTAGGAGAACCAGGGATAATTTGTCTATGAAATCTTTGGAGAAGGAAGAAATTTATGAACAAATAAGAAATAGAGAACATCATAAAAAGCAAAATGGACAATTCTGATTACATTAAATTTTAAAAAATGCAACCAAAAAAATAAAATAACAGTAACAAGATTAAAAGGTGAAAGCTGGGGAAAATACTTAACAACTAGTGTTTCTGAAATGGTCTCATTTCTAAAATATATAAAAAACAATGTCAAATTTATCAAAATATAAGTCATTCTGTAATTGATAAATGGTCAGAGGATCTGAAAAATTTTCAAATGATAAAATTAAAGCCACCTATACTTATATGAAAAAATGCTCTAAATCAGTATTATTTCATTGCATTTCTCTAAAATGCAAAGTAAACAACTCTAAAGTACCACCTCACACTTCCCAAATGGACTTTAAGTAAGATAATAGAAAAAGATAAAAATCAAGGTGGGAGAAGGTTATGGGAAAACTGGGACACTAATGCATTGTTGGGGGAGTTATGAAGTGATTCAACCATTCTGGAAAATAATTTGAAACTATGCCCAAAAAGGTTATAAACTGTATACCCCTTTTCACCCAGCAGTTCCCATTATTCCCCTGTGTTCCAAGAAAATCAAATAAAGTACGGAAAGGAAAATATGACAAAATGTTTGTAGAAAGCCTCTTTTTTAGTAGTAAAGAATCAAAATGAGAGAAAACCCATTTAGGCAATGGCCGGACAAGTTGTGCTATATATAAGTAAATTGAAAAAATTTTATACAAAGGATAAACGTTGATTTTTGGAAAGCCTGGAATGATTTGCACAAAAAGCAATATTTGAATGAAAAATTCCAGAAGAAAGAATAACAAATTTACAAAAACAGCAAGAATGTGCAAAATCCAAAAAGACTTTGGGTCTTCAGTGATTAAGTGATTCCAAAAAGCCAGAAAAATGCCATCTTAACCAAAGTAATAAGGGGCATGAATATAAGTCAAACATACTATGATCATTTTTTTTTTTTTATCCTTTCATGATTTTCTTCCCTATTTTCCGATTTTCTCTCCCAAAATAACCAAAAGTGTTATTAAATAAATAGAGCAAAACTCAAAAAAGAAGTGTTTTAAAATTGTGTTTTATAGATATATACATATATAAATGTATATTATACAAACATAAATAAATATATTTTTAAAAAATAAATAAACAAATAAAAGACGGAAAATGTTTGAGGTCAGAAATTTCTTTTTTTTTTTTTTTGGTCACAAACACCATAGCTGAACCCAATGTGTGGCACATGGTAAGGGCTTAATAAAGGTTTAATTGAAAAGGAATAAGAGGCGAGGAGAACATATGGCAAAACTTGGTCCAAGAAGGAACGTCAGTGTTCTTGGACATGAAAGAACATTACTCATTTATCATTCCAAAATGAAGGATCAGGCCTTAGGTGGGAGGTAGAGGAAAAAGAGGAGGCCCTCCAAAAAATTTGTAGAATTAAGAAATTAGGGTACTATAGGGGGAAAATATATAGAGGTTTAATCTTCTCATATATAGAAAGAAGTTGGGAAAAGAAGTGTGATGTTCTGACCCAACTCCTCAAACCAATGGTACTTCATGGGATTTGTTATGAATGTTGAAGCTCCTTTTTTGCAGGGGGATAGAAGTTGAGGTAATCTTAACTAGAGATGATTATCAGTACCTAATGTGGATCAAAGCCCCTCATTTTGGGAACCAAATTTACTTTAATTTTTAACACCAAGAAATTAAAAATAGGGAGCCTATTGGGACAGTCCTAAAAGACAGAACCTAACGGTCAATTATACAAGAGAGACTCATCTATAACCAAAGCAGTACATCAATTAGGTGGAAATCCCGGCTCACATGCCTTTGATCTTGCTGGGAGTCACTTGACAGGCCTTCATTTCTTCCCTGCTCCCCACCTGCTCATTGATGCTGCACTAGAGACTTTAAGTAATCAACAGTCTAGATCAAAAAACTTTGGGATGTTTTTTTTTAAATGGTCCCAGATAACCCGGAAAAAAGTAAATTTTGAAAGATGACAATTGATAATTGGTTCTGACAGAGAGATGAGCCTCAAACAGCCAGCATAAAACTTACCCTGACCATCCTCATATAAACCCCAAAATAACCATACAGGCATATTTCTCCTGCCAAAACAGATTTGTTGTTATACTTCTGTATTGACAGAGACCCAATCGGTTGCTTTATGCCTTTAGACCTGAGACAGAGATCTGTATAACAGGAGACAGTCAATGACTGCATGCTTAGAGCCTAGCCTCAGATCTTACTGAATGAGCTAAATGAAAGTCAACCACCCCAAAGACTAAGTAGGCACATAGCAATGGTTCGTTCCGGCCGAGGTGGAGGAGGAAAAGGAAAGCAAAAGCACTGCTTTCTTCAAGAAGTTCAAAATCTAGGGGATCCCCAACATGCAAAAACCCTAGAAAAGGGGGAAAGAGGGTGAGAGAGGGGGAAGAAAGGGAAAGGGAGAAGGAGGAGGAGAAAGGAAAATAGGAAAGGAAAATATGAAAGAGAGAAAGTTTAAAATAATCATTAAGGTGGAAGGGTTTAAAATGTGAGAACTTTGATTAAGACCTGAAAGAAGCTTTAAAGACAGGACATAGTGATTTAAAAATTTTTAAAGTTCAAGAAATAAGGATTCAAAGAAAAATAAAAGTAATATTCCGTATCTGTTCCAGGAGACCAAGAAAAACACCTCTATGTCAATGTAAATGAATAAGGCATCAAAGCCATCTAGAACTGGCATTGAACCTGCTTCCAGGGGCTTTGGCTTGAATATTTTTTTAACCCTTCCTGCTCGGCCTTCACTTAAGGTAGGGCTTTTAAACGTTGCCCAACTTTTGACCTCTCAATTGAAAAAATTTTTAATGCTGATCCATTATGGAGGTATAAAAATTAAATAAAATCCAAAATTCCATTGATAACAACAAAATTCCATGACTCAATATTCAGTTACCAGGCCCCAAATTTTTGAAAGTGCTTAACAATTGTTGAATTTAGCTTAGTCAAAGGCATAGATCAGAGTGAATTTCATTGGACAAGAAATTTATGTTGACTTATTTTGTCCAAAAAGTATCCCTAGGACCCGGGCAGGGAGTGGCCACATTAGAAGAAGATGGGAAGGTGAGGTTTTATTTAGTCTGTCTCGTCTTGGAGGAATAACAATTTGGCATATAAAGCCCAGATCTGTTAAGAGCAAGGAATGCCCGTCTCATAGACTTAACATGGCATGTCTTGGGTTTCCTTACTGGATTTGGAAAGGAGTATGACAAATAAACCCCTGGCTTTTGTTCCCACCTTTCCCTCCCCAATCCCTTACCTTTTTAATGTTCCCAACATGCTTCTGTGCTGAGAAATGGGAGGAAAATAAAAATAATGCAAATAATAATATTGGAGAATGCAAAGTTTGTTGTTCCTCCTCTGGAAACGCAGAGTCTGCCATTTCCGAAATCAACACTGAGGTAAATTGAAAGTTCTTTGCATCTTCCTTGCCTCCCTTAACCATCATCCTAAAGTATTTTTCCCCTCCCTTAGCATGATCCTGGTTGAGTTTAATAATACAGGTGATTTAGTTTCTTCTTACATTAAAAATAATGTTCACTATATGGGTCACAAGAAGGTCTCTGCCCTCCACTAACAACAATATTGTCCAAACTCTGCTTTCATTATTGAAAAAAAATTTAAATGGTAATAATTTGGACCAAATAAGCTCAAAGGATCACTCCGTATCTAGAGGCTATAATGGAAACTCCACTCAGTGAAGAAAAGAAATTCTGTCAGTCACTAACAAACAAAAGGATTCTCAGCAAAGCAAATTACTTCCCCTGTTCATTCATGAAGGATGGGCTATTGAGCTTGAAGTTTTCTTTAAATTTGATTCTTTTTTCCTAAGAAAGAAAATGTACAGTTCAGGTAGAAGAAATTGTCTAGCACACATGATAGCTGAGGTGCTGCTTAGGAAATACCTGTGTCTAAATTTTTTTAAACCATTATTATATTGTGATTAAATGGGGCTTAAAATAATTTCTAAGAAACTCTTCAATTTTAACATTACCCTGTTGGAAAAGCGAGATTTTAATTTAAGGTTGGAGTTCACCCTTCAAAGATCATTGGGTAATTGCATTCCCTGCAACCCCATGAAATACAAAATAACATAAAAACAACAAACAGATATGTAGGAAAAATATTACTGGGATAAGCCCATATTCTAAGTTGAAATTCTTATTCCAAAAGTATTTCTTTAAAACACACAATGTTTAAAGAAATATGCAAAAAAAACTGATCAAACAAAAGACAAAAGACATCATTTGCTTTCTCAGAAGCTCACAGTACAAAGGGTGAGACTACATGCAAACTGATATCAACAAATTATTTATTTACAAACTTAATGAGTGATTTCAACAGAGGGAAGGTGCTGTCATTTTCGAGTAAAGAGAAATATTTCTTGAAAACAGTTAGGATTTTAATTGAGGTTTTCAATAGTCCAGAGGTAGAGAAGACATAGAGAAGGAGATTGAAATCATCTCAGCCATGTATATGTCCAGCAAAAATCTATGGATTCCAGAGGTTCAGCTTCTTGTTCAAGGAACATCAAGAAAGCCAATTTTCCTTCCTTGCAGGCTATATGGTGACGGATATGGTTTAAGAAAACTGGAAGTGTTAGGAGGGGCCAGATTTTGAAGGGATTTGAATTAAAAATATGAATTTTGTATTTTCCTGAATGGAATAAAATGTAATTGTACCTTACTGAAAAGGAGAGTTGATAACATTAGATCATCACTGTAGAAAGGTCAGTTTGACAGGTGAGTGGAAGAAGAACTAAAGTATAGAGAGATGTAATTCAGAGAGACGATCTTGCAGTCTGCAACATTTATTTGGGCATGAGATAATGAAATCCCTGCACCAGGGTCGTCATAATGTCAGAGAGGAAAGTGCCATGTAAGACATGATATAAATATAAATTAAGAAGGGCAACAAAAATGATCATGGGGGGGTAGGAAGAGAACCTTGTTTAAATGGCATGTTTCCGGCCAAAGTTAGAAAAAAAGATAGGGGCAATATTAACAGGGAATAAGGAAAAAGAAAGAGGAAAGTTTTTGAGAGAAAGATAAAAATTGCCTTTTAATTTAATTTTTAAGACAGCTATGGAACATTATTATGAGAAGGAAAATTCAGTTATGGATGTAAGAATGGCAGTCAGAAAGAGGGATAGCCCAGGTTAATAGATTTTATAACTTATAGAGAATTCCTTGTATTCATGGAATGAGAATGATTTCAAAGCAAAGAAAACAAAAGAAAAGAAAAGACCTAGGAAAAGAAGAAGTGGAAGGGATATATCAACAAATCCAAGGGTAGATTGTGAGATAAATTAAGATCCAGCAAAGGAAGATTAAGGAAAGCAGTCAAAAAGAGAGGAAAAGAACCAAGACTATAGCCATGAAAAACCAGAAAGTAAAGATGATAAACTAAATGGTAATCAACAATTCCAGAAGCAACAGATAAATACCAATGAATGAGGGCTGAGAAGAGGCCATAAGAGTGAGCATTTAAGAGCCCATTAGTAAATTTGTACACCAAAGTTCTGGTTGAATACAAATTCAGAAATCAGATTGTTGAGTGTTAAGAAAATAAGAAGAAATAAAGGGAAGGCACCAATTGTATAAGATATTCTCGAGGAATTGAGACACAAAAAGAAGAGGAGAAATTTTCTCAGGACTTAGGAGACGAAAGAAAATTTTGACTCAGTAGATAAAAAAACAGTACATAAGGAATGGTTGAAAATAATTTAAAATGAGTATTTTTTCTTTTTATTATTTATTATAGCTTTTTATTTACAAAACACATGCATGGAAAATTTTTCCAACATTGGCCCTTGCAAAACCTTCTGTTGCAAATTTTCCTTTCCTTCCCCCCACTCTCTCCAATAGATGGCAGGTGATCCAATACATGTTAAATATGTTAAAATGTATGTTAAATCCAATATGTGTGTGTGTGTGTATACACACTTATAAAATAATATTTTAGAGGGAAGAATTTACTTAGAAAAATGACACACAATGCCATCGAGGTCACATATAGAGGAAACAGCAAGGAAAAGGGCTACCTCATTAAAGGAGAAAAGAATGAAAGTAATGATAGTTGGAAATGGCATTTTAGAGATATGAGACATAAAAAAGAGGAAAATAAAGAGCACTAATCACGTTTTTAGTGTCATACTGCATAAGGTTTGCATGTGAGAGAGTGGCCATGGGAAAGTCTTGGGACTGATTGGATGAGTGAACGGTGTCTCAATTCTAAATGTTGAAAATACTGTCTTTGTCCTAGGGACTAAGTCCAGTCATTTGGAAATTAATTTGCAGGAAATTCAATCAATTATTTTGCATCAAATTCATTGAGAAACTTGAATAGGATGAAATGTAGAAAATGATAGGAATAATTGATGACTGGTTTTTCTAGTTAAAGAGCTTAATAGGTTAAGGGATAGTAGATATGAAAACAGTAGAGGTCAATAGCATCATCGAAGATGAGAAGGTGGGGAAGTGAAGTGAATGTAAGCAAGAACAGTTATGACATAAGGTCCTCAACTAAGAAAGTACTATGGCACACAGGAAGAGATGCAAAAATTACTTAGTTTGCGAATGAGCTACCAGTTAAAAAAGTGAAAAATAGAAAAGTGACCTTTTTACAAAGTGTATCCTGAGTGAGATTGATATCAAAATTTAGTATTGGATCTATTCAGAAACTTTTCCGAATTTCCATTGAAATTCTTCAGAGACAAATAAAGAGGAGCAATAAAGGAGATTATAGAAATCACAGGAACAAATGTACAAGGGACATAGAAATAGTTGATGAAGTCCAATTTAATTTCCTGGTAATATGGAGGAAGGACGAGATTTTATCTGTCACAAGAATGAAGATCAGAGAAAAAAAACAGGATAAGAAAGAAGGTAATTGTGAATAAAAATAGTTTGAGAGTTCTATGAGTGCTATGTTGTTTTTATCAGTTAGTTATATTTACATCTTTGTAACTTTCTGGGGTTTTCTTGGGAAACATACTGGACTGGTTTGTTATTTAGTTCTCCTGGAGCAAACATGACTAATCAAGGATTGCAAAACTAGTAAATGTGAGAGACTGCATTAGAACTCAGATCTTCTTGGCACTATAGTCAATACTGTATTGGAGAGATCTTCAGGTATATAAAAAGATGGAATGATAAAATTTTCAACAAACAACGCAATTTTCAATTTCAATAAAAACTCACTAGCCACTGTCTGAGAAAATTTGTGGCTCTTCATGAGAGTTGAAATCATAGAATTTCAGTGGAAAAATCATAGTACGTAACAAGCATATTTTCATGTTTTTATCCATAGGTCTCCTAGAGTTTGGCAGCAAATTATCTTCATGAGGTAAAGAATGCTGACCTTGGATGAAATTCTGGGGATAGTATACCTGCAACTCACTGGAACTGGATTCCTAGGGAACGTAACTCTCCTCATCCTAAATAGCTTTAATTTCCTGACTGCTCATACAATAAGACCTAAAAATGTAATTATCATCCATTTAGCCTTTTCCAATGCCATGGTATTTCTCTTTAGGGGAATACCTACCATAACAAGTCTTTGGAAGGTAAAATGTGTCCTGGACAGAATCGGGATTAAAATAGTAACATATCTGCAGACAATAACCCGGGGTCTCTCCTTAAACAGCACCTGCCTCTTGAGTGTCTTCCAGGCCATTACTATTAGTCCCAACAACTCCATGTGGGCCCAGCTGAAATTTAAAGCACCAAAGTGCATTATTCCATGCCTTGTTCTATGCTGGATCTTTAATCTACTATTAGATATGCTTATATTTCTACGTTATGACGATCCAAAGAACAGCACAGTCAGTAAATATGGATGCAACACTGGGTATAGAGCTCTAGACATATATAATAATAATAATATAAAATTTGCAATCCTAACATTTGTCCATGATACCATCTTTGCATGCCTCATGATGTCTTCTAGCATCCATATGGTCTTAATGCTATACAGACACAAGAGGAATGTCAATCATATACATAGTAATAGCACCTCCACAAAAGTATCCCCTGAAATTAGGGCAACCCAAGCTATCCTACTTCTAGTGGCCACCTTTGTTTTGTTTAATATATTCAGTCCCATTTTTATTCTGTGTATGTTCTATTTTAAATTCACAAACACTTGGATGATACATACATCAGCCCTTCTCTCTCTTTGTTATCCAACAGTCAGCCCTTTCATTCTGATCAGCATTAGTAACCAGATCCCCAGTTTTTGTGCTCACGGATAATTTGAAAAACTACTCAATCTCCCTTACCCTGTAAGGCAGATCCACATAGAAGACCTACTGAGAATCCTTGCAAGGTGGCAGAACAGGTCATAAAATTCAAAACTCTCCAGATTTCACCCACAGCATCTCAGATGCATACAAGGCACTAGCTGGGAAAAACAATGTCCTCTTAAGACAATTGCAGTATATCTGAAGAAAGATACCAGAATATCTGCAGGATAGAGAACTTGAATATGGAAATGACGGGGGATAGTTCTGAAATGCTACTCAGAGCAGGAATGACATAAAGATGGAACAATATGGTTATATCTTGGAGGATTTAAAAATGTTCCAAATTTTAAAGAAATAAGAAGATGGAATAGAATGGAAGAAATGTATAAAAGGGTGTGTAGATTAACAGGAATAGGTTTAAGTGTCTAGTTTGTGGGGGAGGGGGTTTGTTTTAGTAAAATTATTTATTTTAATGGTTATTGATTTATGTTTTCAATTTGGGACAGAAAAATTAGATATCAGTAATAGCCCCTCCACAAAAATATCTTCTGAAATTAGGGCAACCCAAGCTATACTGCTTCTAGTGGCCACCTTTGTTTTCATTCATGTATTCAGTCCCATTTTTATTTTGTATATTTTTTACATTAAATCCACAAGCCTTTTGATGATATTGAGATATATATATATATATATATATATATATATATATATATATATATATATACCTCAGCCCTTCTCTCTCTGTCATCCAAAATCCAGCCTTATTATTCTGATCAGCATTAGTGTCCAGATCCTTAAATTTCTGAAACAGCTGATATATATATTAGAGGCTACAAATTGTATTTGGGCTGTGGCAATTCTTTGTACCACACCTACTGAATAGGCCGAATCACATATTATATTTATATCTCCTGGATAATAAGTAACAGCAAGAATGATCACATACAGTTCATTCTGCTGAGTGGACTGAAAAGGAGTTCTGACTACTCTCTTTATATCTCATATCAATTTCTGAAAATCATTTAAGGTGTTGAGCTTCTCTGGTTCTTAAAGACAGTTTTGGTACTATAAGCACCTTAGGGTACACTTCATGTCCTAAATATTGAAAAGGAGCATGTCCTTGAATTTTTTCTGGAGCTATGTACAGTTTGTAGTTCCTTAGTGTTTTTTTTTTGGTCTTTTGTAAACATGCTTCTAACATTTGTTCCTCATGTGCACATCCCAATATATCATCCATGTAATGTAATAACATTACTTTTGGAAATGCTTGTCTTACTTGAGTAAGAGCAGCAGCAGCATACATTTGACACATAGTAGGGCTGTTTCTCATTCCCTGTGGCAAAACTGTCCATTCATATCTTTTATAAGGCTCAGCTAAGTTAATGCTGGGCACGGAAAAGGCAAATCTTTTTGTATCCCCTTTATCTGGTAGGATAGAATAGAAACAATCCTTAATGTCTATAACACAAAGAGGCCATTCTCTAGGCAATTCAGTAGGAGATGGAAGTCCAGGCTGAAGAGTTCCCATAATTTCCATCTGTTCTTTCTTAAATCAGTCAACATCCTCCTTTTTCTAGATTTCTTTTTTACAACAAATACTGGGGAATTCCAAGGACTTAGAGAAGGTTGTAGGTGTCCTTGGTCAAGTTGCTCCTGTAATATATTTTTAAGGCCTGAATTTTATCGCTACCTAAGGGCCACTGTTCTATCCATACTGGTATATCAGTTTTCCATTGGATAGGAACGGGTAAAAGTGTTGGCAGGCCTTCAACAACAGCCCTGCCTAAAAAACTGAAGTACTCATTTTTAACCCTAATTGCTGTAAAACATCTCTTCCCCACAGATTGATGGGGATTTTTTCAGCTATAAAAGGAGCAAAAACTCTTGTTTTGCCTTCAAAAGTGCATCTCAAAGGGGCAGCATTAACTTTAGCTGCTGTTGATCCTCCTACACCAGACATGTAGGTGTCTGCTTTAATCTTTGCCCAGTGACTGAGGAATTGGCTCCTCTAATTGAGGAGACTCTATTCTCCCCAATTGTAATCCTTTTCTCCCATCAGGTTGCTTCCCAGCTGATTGATTGTGTAATCCCTTTCTCCCATCATATGGCTTCCTGGCTGATTGGTCATGTCTGGATACTGGACTTCTAGGCATTCTCTGGGTACACCATCGGCTGCCATCATGCCCCAAGTGTTTTTTGCCTGGGATCCTGGAGCTGGGCCCCTCATCCCGTTACCCTGAACCAGTGTACATTCTAAGGCCCAAAGGAAGCCTTTGTTGCATTTTGGACATGGGGTATTGGGTCTTATTCTCCCACCCTGTTTTCTAATTCTGTCTCTATACCTACATTCAGCTTTCAGATGCGCTACTTTACCACAATGAAAGCATTGATGAGTCTCTCTGGAAGTTCCTTGCCAGAAGGGACCCTGTCTTCCCATTTGGGGATCTTGGGAAGCTTGCATCACAGCCTGGCTATAAAAGGCATTTTTGCCCACTGTGGCATAGCATCTTATTGGCTCCTCTAAAGGAGCATCCTTGCACAGTCCTAGTATAATTCTTCTGCAAACCTCATTAGCATTCTCCTTAGCAAGCTGCCTTATCAAAATGTCTGTTACTGCATTTTCCCATTGGTTCTTGTGATAGCTGTCTGCAAACGTCCCACAAAGTCAGCAAAGGGTTCATTTGGACCTTGCGTTATTTTTGTGAAGGCCTCACTTTTGTTGTCATTATTGTGGAGAGAAGCCCATGCTTTGATAGCAGCAACAGCAATTTGCTCATATACTGCTATGGAGTAATTAATCTGTACTGAGATGTCTGCATAAGAATCTACACCTGTTAGTTGGTCACAGGTGATTGAAGTATGAATTCCACTTTGACTGTTTTGGTGGGCTTGTATCCTACAGAGCTCACTATATTCAGAAAGCCACAAGTTTTGTCCAGATTCTAAGCATACACTTGCTATAGATTTCCAGTCATTAGGGGTTAAGATTTCAAAAGCCAAAAATAAATAAATAAATAAAATACAAAGATTTCAAAAGCCAAATTCTGTAATAACATCTTAACATAAGCAAATTTAGCCCCATAAAGGTTCAAAGCTTTTTCAGGTCTTTGAGGATTTCTATATCCAAAGGAGCATATTTTCTACTTTCTTGACCTGAAGAGTTAAACTCTTGAATCACAGGAAAAATGTGTGGTCATAACTCATTTGCATCTTTCCCTTCTGCTGGGGCTTTGAGTAGTGCCTTTTGGAATCTACTCATAGGAGTGCTTGGGTGATAGGGAGGAGGAGCTGGTGGTGTCACTGCCCCACCCCATTATTCCTCCTCCCTCCATCCTGGAAGGTGGAGTGGATGGAGTTGTGTCAATTATCTTCTCAGTAGGCTGTGTTAAAGCTGCCTTGTGGGATGGAAAGTCACCATACCCTTGAGCCTCACTTAAATCTCCATGCCCTGTGGGGATATGGTTATTAATCTGTTCTTTGTCTTCCTCATTTTCCCCACACTTCCTCATTTGGCTGTTCCTAGAAGTTTTCTTTTTTTCTATAACTTGCAGGGTTCTTTAAGGCCAGCTGTATTATATTCTATACATAGAATGCTTCAATGGAAATTGAAGGAGGACCTTTTTCATTGTAATATTCAGAGAATTGTTGTCCTATCAATCTCCACTTATCTGGAGAGATTTGCTCTTCCTCTAAGAACCAAGGGGAGGTGCATTTAATGTACCCAGAAGTCTAGCTATCTGTTCCCAAGTAATAAATAAGCCTTGTCCTTCTATCAACTTAAATATGCTTTCTATAGCACCACTTCAGGGTGAGGGTGGGGGTTGGGGGTAAGGATGGAGGAGAATCTTTTCCTAATATCTGTCCCATTTCAGCCAGAAAAGGTTACTAGTTTAGCTATTAACAAAGAGTTACAGAGAGTCACAGTGAGTGGGCGGGGCCATTCTTTCTCCAAGCTGATATTAATAGAGTATTGCCCAATTGCTATTTAGCCTCACATGCCTGGGACCTCAGTGCAACAACTCAAGAGCTTCAGCCCATTACACTAAATCAGTATTAATTTATTGCATTTCTCTAAAATGCAAAGGAAACAACTATAAAGTACCACCTTATACTCCTCACAAAAGGAGATTAACTAAGATAACAGAAAAAGACAGAAATCAATGTTGGAGAAGGTGATGGAAAAACTGTGACACTAATGCATTGTTGGGGGACTTATGAAATGATTCAACAATTTTGGAGAACAATCAGAAACTATGCCCAAAGGACTATAACATTGTATATGCTCTTTTCACCCAGCAATTGCATTACTGGATCTGTGTTCCAAGAAAATCATAAAGGACGTAAAAGGAACCATATAGGCAAAAATGTTTGGAGCAGCTCCCTTTTTTTTAGTAGCAACAAATCAGAAAATGAGTAGAAAATCCATGTATTAGGGAATGGCTGGACAAGTTGTGGTATATATAAGGAATAGAATATGATTATTCTATACAAAGGGATAAACAAGCTGATTTTAGAAAGCCTGGAATGATTTACACATACTAATACTGAGTGAAACAATCAGAACCAAGAATACATTTTACACAATAACAGCAAGAATGTGCAAAGATGAACTATGAAAGACTTGGGTCTTCACAGTGGTTCAGTGATTCAAAGCAATTCAGAAAATGCCATCTGAATCCAGAAAAAGAAATAAGGAGCATGAATATAAGTCAGCATATACTATGATCACTTCTTCTTTTCTGTTTTTTATCTCTTTCATTATTTTCTCCCTTATTGGTCTGATTTTCCTCTCCCAAAATAATTCATAAAGCAAAGTGTTTGAAATAAATAGAACAAAACAGAAAACAAAGAAAGAAGTGTTTTGAAATTGTGTTTTATATATATATAAATGTATATTATATACACATAAATATATATATGTAAATTCTTACACTTTACCAAAAATAATGGAAAATGTTTGAGATCAGAAATTTCATTTTCTTTTTGGTCACAATCAACATAGGTGAACCCAATGTCTGCTACATGATGGGGGCTTAAAAAAGGTTTGATTGAGAAACAATAAGAGATAAGGAGAAATAGGATGTGAGAAACTTCGGTCAGCAAGAAATGTCACTGTTCCTGGACATGGAAGAACAGTACTCATTTATCATTCCAAAATGAAGGTCAGGCTCATTATGTGATGAGGTGGGGAAGAAGAGTAGACTCTTGCAATTAAAGAAATTGAAGAATTAAGAAGTTAGGTATCTAGAGGGGTAAATATATAGAGAGGTTTAAGTCTGCTCCTATAGGGAAAGAAGTTGTGAAAGGAAGTGTGAGGTTCTGGCCCAACCCCTCGAACCACAGAGTATTTCATGAGATTTGTTCCAAGCATTGGTCTTCCTTTTCTGTAGGGAATAGAAGTTGAGATAATCTTGATCAGAGATGATCATCAGTCGCTAATGTGGAATCAGCCCTCACTTGGGGAGTAGGGCAGTGTGCTAAACTTGACTTTTAGTTTCTTTTCCATTACACAGAAAACAAAATAGGGAGCCTATAGGAACAGTCCTAAAAGACAGACCCAACTGTAGCAATTATACAAGAGAGACTCATCTATAACCAAAGTAGTACATCAATTAGGTGTATAATCCTTTGGCTCACATGCTCTTATTGCATCTTGCTGGGAGTCACTTGACAGGCCTTCATTTCTTCCCTGCTCCCCACCTGCTCATTGATGCTGCACTAGAGACTTTAAGTAATCAATAGTCTAAATCATGTAAACACTTGGGATAAAAGTTCATTTTCTTTTAAATGGGTAGCAGACACACAGTACCATTTCTCTGCAGATGACATGGTAATTGCAGCCATGACAGAGAGATGAGCTCAGACAGAGCCAACATAATAAATGCATCACTGACCATCCCCTATATATGACCCAGACAGTCATACAGGCATATTTTCCCGTCTAAACACAGATTGCTGCTGTTATCCTTGCTGCTGTATTGACAGAGACCAACCTGGTAAGTGACTAAAACTTAGTACCTGAGACAGAGATCAGTATAACATGAGAGAATCAATGATTGCATGCTTACAGCCTAGCCTCAGATCTTACTGAATGAGCTAAATGTAAGTCAGCCACTCAAAAGACTAAGTAGGCACATAGCAATGGTCCAGTCCCTATGCTGAGTGTGAGGAAGTAAAGAAAGGCAAAAGCACTGCTTTCTTCAAGAAGTTCAAAATCTAGGGGATCCCCAACATGCAAAAACCCTAGAAAAGGAAGTGAGAGAGCCAGAGAGAAGGGAAGAAAGGGCAAGGGAGAAGGAGTGAGAGATAAGAAAGTAGGAGGTATAATATATACATAATAGAGAAGATGTTTAAATAATGGCTAACTGGCAGAAGGTTTTCAACAATATGAGACTTTGACTAAGACCTGAAAGAAGCTGGGCAAGTCAGGACATAGTGATAAAGAATTTTAAAAGTGCAAGAGGTGGAATGATTCAAAGAAAATAAAACTAATATTCCTGTATCTGTATGCAGTAGTCCAAGAAATAACACTCTCCATGACAATGAAAAGAAATAAGACATCAAATGCCATCAATAACTGGCATTGAACCTGCATTAGTGCTGGCTGAATATTTCTCAACTCTTCTTGCTCTGTGCTTCACTTAAGGCAGGGCTTCTGGAACGTTGCCCACTTTTGACCTCTTTCACCAGAAAATTTTTAATGCTAATTCATATATGGAGGTATAAAAATTAAGTATAAAATCCAACATTCACTGATAACAATTCATAATTCCATGACCCCACATTGAGTTACCAGGCCCCAAATGGGCTTCTGACAACTGCTTAAGAATTGTTGACCTTAGCTTAGTCAAAGGCATAGATCAATGTGAATCTCATTGACAAGAAATTCTGACGCTAACTTATTTTGTCCAAAAAGTATCCCTAGGCACCTGTATGGCAGGGAGTGGTTACATTAGAAGAAGATGGGAAGGTGATAGTTTTATTTAGTCTGTCTCTGTTTTGAGGAATAACACATTTGGCATATAAGCCTAGATCTGTTAATGAGCAAAGGAATTGCCTCCTGTCTCATGACTTAACATGGCATGTTCAGGTTCTGCAATTTCTTAGAGGATTTGGAAAGGAGTAGGACAATAAAGACCCCTGGCTTCTGTTCTTATCTTTTCCCTGTCTTGATCCATTATCTTTCCTTAATGAGGCCCAACATGCTTCTCTGTATTGAGAGAATGGAAGGAAAATAAAATGATGCAAATTAGAATGTGTTTAATAATACATATGATTGTTTCTTCTAACATTGAAAATAATGTTCAACATATGGGGCAGAAGAAGTTCTCTGCCCTCCACTAAAAACAATATTGTCCAAACTCTGCTTTCATTATTGAAAAAAAAATTAAATACTAATGATTTGGACCAATTAATCTCAAAGGATCACTCCATATCTAGAAGCTATAATGGAAACTCCACTCAGTTAAGAAAAGAAATTCTGTCAGTGACTAACAAACATAAAGATTCTCAGCAAAGCAAATTACTTCCCTAGTTCATTCATGAATGAGGGGCTTTTGAGGTTGAAGTTTTCTTTAAATTTGATTCGTTTTCCTAAGGAAGAAAAAATACAGGTCAGGTAGAAGCAATTGTCTAGCAGACATGATAGCTGAGATGCTGCTTAGGAAATACCTGTATGTAAATTTTTTTAAAGCATTATTATATTGTGATTGAATGGAGCTTAAAATTAATTTCTAAGAAACTCTTGTATTTTTGTAAATTAGTCTCTGAAGTTAGAAAGAGAGATTTTAATTATATGTGAGAGTCTGATCTTAAAAGATCAAGGTGGATAATTTAAATTCCCTGCAACAGCATAAAATACAAAATAATATTAAACAACAAAAAGATATGTAGGGAAAACATTACTGGGATAGGCCCATATTCTAAATTGAAATTCTTATTCCAAAAGTATTTCTTTAAAACACACAATGTTTAAAGATATATGCGAAAAAAGAAACTTTGATCAAACAAAAAACAAAAGACATCATTTGCTCTCTGAGAAGCTCACGGTACAATGGGAGAGACTACATACAAACTGATATCAACAAATTATTTACTTACAAAATTAATGAGTGATATCAACAGAGGGAAGGTGCTGGCATTTTTAAGTACAGAGAAATATTTCTTGAAAACAGATAGGATTTTAATTGAGGTTTTCAATTGTCCAGATGTAGAGAAGACATAGAGAAGGAGATTGAAATCATCTCAGCCATGTATATGTCCAGAAAAATCTATGGATTCCAGAGGTTCAGCTTCTTGTTCAAGGAACATCAAGAAAGCCAATTTTCCTTCCTTGCAGGCTATATGGTGACGGATATGGTTTAAGAAAACTGGAAGTGTTAGGAGGGGCCAGATTATGAAGGGATTTGAATTAAAAATATGAATTTTGTATTTTCCTGAATGGAATAAAACGTAATTGTACCTTACTGAAAAGGAGAGTTGATAACATTAGATCAACACTGTAGAAAGGTCAATTTGACAGGTGAGTGGAAGAAGAACTAAACTAGAGAGAGATTGAATTCAGAGAGACGATCTAGCAGTCTGCAACATTTATTTGGGCATGAGATAATGAAATCCTGCACCAGGGTCATCATAATGTCAGAGAGAAAAGTGCCATGTAAGACATGATATAAATATAAAATTAAGAGTATTTGGCAACAAAATGATCATGGGTGTTAGAATGGGAAAAGAACTCATGAATAAATGGCATGTTTCAAGTCAAAGTGACAAAAAAAAGATGTTGGCAATATTAACAGGAATAAGGAAATATGAAAGAGAAAAGTTTTTGAGAGAAAGATAATAAATTAAGCCTTTTAAATATTAATTTTAAGACAGCTATGGAACATTCATTATGAGATGTAGGAAATTCAGTTATGGATGTAAGAATGGCAGTCAGGAAAGAGTTTAGCTCCAGGTTAATAGATTTTATAATCAATATAGAGATAATTCTTGTATTCATGGAATGATAATGATTTCAGCAAATAGAATACTATAGAGAAAAAGAAAAGCCCTAGCATAAGAAGTGGGAAGCATACATCAACCATCCAAGGCTGGATTGTGAGATAAATTAAGATCCAGCAAAGGAGACTCAGAAGTAGCAGTCAAATTAGCAGGAGAAGAACCAAGACTATAGCCGTGAAAATCAAGAATGTAAACAGAATAAACTAAATGGTAATCAACAGTTCCAGAAGCAATAGATAAATACCAATGAATGAGGGCTGAAAAGAGGCCATAAGAGTGAGCATTTAGGAGACCATTAGTAAATTTGTACACCAAAGTTCTAGTTGAATAGAAACTAATCATATTGTTCAGTGTTAAGAATATAAGAAGAAATAAGAAGAAATAAAGGGAAGGCACTAATTGTATAAGATCTTTTCAAGGAATTGAGACATAAAAAGAAGAGGAGATATTTTCTGAGGATTTGGAAGACAAAGGAAAAGTTGGACTCAGTAGACAAAAGGCCAGGATATAAGGAATGGTTGAAAATAATTTAAAATGAGTATTTTTTTCTTTTTTATTATTTATTATAGCTTTTATTCACAAAAAACATGCCTAGATAATTTTTTCAACATTGGCCCTTGCAAATCTGTTCCAAATTTTCCTCTCCTTGCCACCACCCTCTCCCGTAGAGGGCAGGTGATCCAATATATATTAAATATGA
Source organism: Sarcophilus harrisii (assembly GCF_902635505.1). NCBI lineage: Eukaryota > Metazoa > Chordata > Mammalia > Dasyuromorphia > Dasyuridae > Sarcophilus > Sarcophilus harrisii. Next base: position 254,542,593 of record NC_045431.1, read on the forward strand.
TATAATATATGTTAAATCCAAGACACACACACACACAAATATAAAATAGTATTTTAGAGGGAAGAATTTTCTTGGAAAGTTGGCACACAATGACATCAAGGTCACATATAAAGAAAATGGCAAGGAAAGGGGCTGCCTCATTAATGGAGAAAAGAATGAAAGGAATAATAGTTGGAAATGGCATTTTAGAGACATGAGACATAAAATAGTGGAAAACAAAGAGCACTAATCAAGTTTTTAGTGACATACTGCACAAGGTTTGCATGTGAGAGAGTGGCCATGGGAAAGTCTTGGGACTTATTAGATGAGTGAACGATGTCTCAATTCTGAATGTTGAAAATATTGTCTTTGTCCTAGGGACTAAGACCATACTATGGAACTTAATTTGCAGGAAATTCAATCAATGATTTTACCCCAAATTCATTGAGAAACTTGAATAGGATCAAATGCAGAAAATGATAGGAATAATTGATGACTAGTTTTTCTAGGAAAAGAAATTAATAGGTTAAGGGATAGTAGATATGAAAACAGTCGAGGTTAATAGCATCATCAAAGATGAGAAGGTGGGGAAGTGAAGTGCATGTAAGCAAGAAAAGTTATGACATAAGGTCCTCAAATAAGAACGTACTATGGCATACAGGAAGAGATGCAAAAATTACTTAAAGTAGTTTGAGAGTGAGCTACCAGTTTAAAAAGTGAAAAATAGTAAATTGACTTTTTGCGAAATGGATTCTGAGTGAGATTAGATACCAAAATTTCTTGTTGGATCTATTCAGGAACTTTTCTAGATTTCCATTGAAATTCTTCTGAGACACATAAAGAGGAGCAATAAATGGAGATTATAGAAATCCGAGGAACAAATGTACAAGGGACATAGAAATAGTTGATGAAGTCCAATTTAATTTCCTGGATATGGACCTTGCTTGTAATATGAAGGAATGACAAGATTTTAGTTGTCACAAGGATGAAGATCAGAGAGACGATAACAAAAAGTATAAGAATAAAGGTAATTATTAATAAAACTAGTTTGAGAATATGTTCTATTTTGTTTTTATTATTTAGTTACATGTACATCTTTGTAACTTTGTGGGGTTTTCTTGGGAAAGATACTGGACTGGTTTGTTATTTAGTTCTGGAGCAAACATGACTAATCAAGGATCGCAAAATGAGTAAATGTGAGAGACTGCATTTGAACTCAGATCTTCTTGACACTATGGTCAGTACAGTATTGGAGAGATCTTCAGGTATATGGAAAGATGGAATGATAGACTATTTTCAACTAAGAATGAAATTTTGAATTTAAATAACATATCAGTAGCCTATGTCTGAGAAACTTTGTTGTTCCTCATAATACTGGAAATCATGGAATTTCAGTGGGAAAATCATAGTATGTAACATGCATATTTTCATGTTTTTACCCACAGGTAATCTTGAGTTTGGCAGCAAATCATCTTCATGAGGTAAAGAATGTTGACCTTGGATGAAATTCTGGGAATAGTATACCTGCACCCAACAGGAATTGGATGCCTGGGGAACTTAACTCTCCTCATCCTAAATAGCTTTAATTTCCTGACTACTCATACATTAAGACCTAAAAATGCAATTATCATCCATTTAGCTTTTTCCAATGCCATGGTACTTCTTTTTAGGGGAATACCTACCATAACAAGGCTTTGGAAGGTAAAATGTGTCCTGGACAAGAGTGGGATTAAAATCATAACATATATGCAGACAATAAGCCGGGGTCTCTCCTTAAACAGCATCTGCCTCTTGAGTATCTTCCAGGCCATTACTATTAGTCCCACCAACTCCATGTGGGCACAGCTGAAATTTAAAGCATCCAAGTGCATTATTCCATGCATTGTTCTATGCTGGATCTTTAATCTACTATTAGATATGCTTACATTTCTACATTATAACTTTCCAAAGAACAGCACAGTCAGTAAATATGGATGCAACACTGGGTATAGAGCTCTAGACATATATAATAATAATAATATAAAATTTGAAATCCTAACATTTGTCCACGATACCTTCTTTGCATGCCTCATGATATTTTCTAGTGTCTATATGGTCTTAATTCTATACAGACACAAGAGGAATGTCAATCATATACATAGTAATAGCACCTCCACAAAAGTATCCCCTGAAACTAGAGCAACCCAAACTATCATATTTCTAGTGGCCACCTTTGTTTTGTTTAATATATTCAGTCCCATTTTTATTTTGTGTATGTCCTATTTTAAATTCACAAACACTTGGATGATACATACATCAGCCCTTCTCTCTCTTTGTTATCCAGCCGTCAGCCCTTTCATTCTGATCAGCATTAGTAACCAGATCCCCAGTTTTTGTGCTCATGGATAATTTGAAAAACTACACAATCTCCCTTACCCTGTAAGGCTGATCTATATAGAAGACCTACTGAGAATTCTTGCAAGGTGGCAGAGCCGGTCATAAAATTCAAAACTCTCCAGACTTAATCCACAACATTTCAGATGCCTATAGGACACTAGTTGGAGAAAACAGTGGTCCTTTTTAGAAAATTGCAGTATATCTGAAGAAAGATACCAGAATATCTCCAGGATAGAGAACTTGAATAGGGAAATGAGGGGAGGTAGTTCTGTAATGCTATGCAGAGCAGGCATGACATAAAGAGGTAACAATACATTTATATCTGGGAGGATTAAAAATGTCCTAACTTTTAAAGAAATAAGAAGATGGAATAGAATTGAAGACATGTATAGAAGGGTGTATAGCTTGCAGGAATAGAATAAAGTGTGTAGTTTGTGAGCGGGTTGTTTTTTTTTTTTGTTTTAATAAAATTACTTCTTTGACTGGATATTACTTTATGAATCACATAGGGACAGAAAAATTAGATATCAGTAATAGCCCCTCCACAAAAATACCTTCTGAAATTGGGGCAACCCAAGCTATCCTGCTTCTAGTGGCCACCTTTGTTTACTTTAATGGATTCAGTCCGATTTTTATTCTGTATATTTTTTTACATTGAATCCATAAGCCTTGGGATGATATACAAATATACATATATATATATATATATATACCTCAGACCTTCTCTCTCTGTCACCCAAAAGCCAGCCTTTTTATTCTGTTCAGCATTAGTAACAATATCCTTAGTTCTTCTGCTTTTTGAGAGTTTTAAAAGTAACTGAATCTCCCTTATACTGTAATGGACATCCACATCAAATATGTACACAGGATTCTGGAAGATAGCAGAATAGCTCAAAAAATTCCAAGTTCTCCTGATTTCTTCCACTAACCAGCTTCAGTAACATCTCAGGGTGAATGCAGAGGGAAGAAATACCAGCCAAGATAGGGAGGACAACCTCCTGACAACTGGAGCAGATCTGATAAACAAAAGATATCTAACCTATAGGCTAGATTGGGGAAGAGGGCTAGTAATATTGGAATTCTATTCACAGGAAGAATGCATTAGAGGGAACAAAATATATCCAGAAGAGTCTAAAAAATATTTAAATTTATAAAGAAATAAGAAGAGCCTGGAATAGGATTAAGGGGCAGAGAAGGGTAAGTAGATTAACAGGAATGGTATGAGGTGTGTAGATTAATGGGAATGTGATAAAGGGGGAGGGAAAGAGTGTGGGGAAGAGCAAAAGGGAGTGAAAGTTGGATTGAAGGTTTTTAAGTAACAGCAAGGCAAGATAGCTGGTAGAAATAAAGTAGAGGAGTTAGCAGTGAAAGAAAATACGAGATACATACAAGCATAATAATGATCTGAAGAATTTATTACAATATATTACAATATAGGGAGTAATTAATTTCAGTCAAAGTTAAAGCTAAAATACATTAATTAAGAAGTGAAAAATCAGGAAATTTTACTATAGGTCAATATATTGACTAATAATGTTTTAGACTACTTGAAATACAAGATAGAATAAGGGTATGTTATAACAAAAGATATCTCATCAGATTTAGAAAAACACATGTTCAGAGAAACAGGACAAACAAGCATAGTACAGCATTACATAAATGTATATGAATGTATTTATGTCTATGAGTATAGGTAGCTATTTATATGGATGTGTGTGTGTGTATACATATACATATACATCTCAGTGTGTATGAATACGTCTTTGCTTCATTGTAGCCTGCTTGGAGAATATGGAGGGGCAGGAAAGGGAGGAAAGAGAAGGAAGTTAAAAATGCAGAGAGAAAAAAACCTACAAAGTAGCAAAGAAAAGATGGAGAACTTCAAACATAATATATACTATTTATTAATTGTACAGGTAAGGGCCCCCAGCTCTCATGGAGTAGTCATCATTCATCACCTAAAAATGATCACCACAGTTAAACCTCTCCTGATTATGGAGATATTAACAGGAGGCAGGAGGGGACAAGATTCATCTCCTGCTGCCTCAGAACGTGGAACCTGATAAGAAGCAAATGACTGGACAAAACCCAATTATTGAATGGTTTTTAAAAATGTGATCAGGATCAAAAGAGATAAACCAGGAGATAAAACCCATGAATTTAAACTTTGGGGTATTCTTTCATTTCCCCTTGTCCTAACTTCCTTAGAAAATATTTTCTTTGTTTTAATTGGCCACAAGCTAGGTTATCACCCCCCCCCCATTTCAATCCATTCACATCTGAACTGAGAACTAAGACAAACAAGACCAATTATCAAAATATATTGATCAAAACAATTTTCCATATTGAATATACACTTACATATATGCATGCATGTCTATGTGCCTACATATGCACAATCTATGCATATAAGAAGATATAGACATTTAAACATACAAACATACACATGAATTCGAAAAGAAAGGGTATGCCTGAGAAAAAGAGAAGGGCCACATATGATGTAACTCTAAAAATCAATAGCCTGTAGGAAAAGGTTTTTTAAAAGTACTTATCTTATATGAATGTGGTACAAGAGGAAGAATTGATACAGGGGAGATTAGACTGGGGAAGAAGCTTATATACACCCAGCAGAAATGGGTTAAAGAAGGAAGAATATATATATATATATATATATATATATATATATATATATATATATATATTTATATACACATATAGTGTGTGTGTGTGTGTGTGTGTGTGTGTGTACAAGGTATGTACATTAACAAGAAACAGAGGAAAAACAAATCATGTATCACCTTCGAATAGATGTATAGGAATGTGTATATCATATATGTACATGATTATAGATATCTATATGTGTATATATAAAACATATTTACATTTAATTGAAGTCTTCTGGAGGTAAGTTGGGGCAGGAAGAAAGGGAAAATAGTATAATGTAAAAAGTGCACAGCAGAGAAGAAAGAAAACTTACCAGGAAGCAAAGTAAAGATGGACAGCTCTGAACATAATACAAACTATTTATTACACGGATTTTCTCCAAACTGGAATTTATTGTTTCATATTTTGAATCCTGGCTTATGTTCTGCTATGCACAAGAAAATGTATTGTTTTGTCTGCATTTTTATTTTTATTTTTTGTATTTAACTTTTAAAAGAACAATATTTTAAAAGAGAACTGGAGGAAAGAGTGAGGAAGTGATGCACCAAACTACACAAATGGCCTCCATATTTAAGAGCCAAGATGCTTGACGGGAAGAGTAGGAGAATTCGGTTGTTTGAGACCTTTGAGAACATTCTTAAAGATTCCTCAGAGGCACTTGTGAGAATGATAGAGTAAGTGGATTCAGAAGGGGCAAAATATTTGCCTTTTGATTTTGAAGCCTATAGCTTAGATAACAGAACAAAAATTTATATTAAAATCAACCATCATGGTATCTCAATTTCTTCCAGCTCTTTTCATGAGTACCTGATAATACACAAGGCATATTTAGGGGAGAAGTATGGATGAAGAGGGGGGAAGAACGAATGGAGGTAAAATTCACGGTTCTAAGAAGTAGAGAATAAGTGTGTAATGCTGAGATGATCAGAAACCACAAACGTATCTCTTCCCTTTGTAATCAAAGTCCTCAATCTCAGGGATGTGATCCCAAAACTAAATGATTCTGTGTCTTCAAAGGTTATATGATATTTTCACAGGCAAAAAAAAAAGATGGGCATACAATATAGTACGAAGATTATAAGAATTCTGAACATCTCAAAAACAATGCCAGGAGTGCCCAGCTCAGAGATGTTCACTTATGTATAGAGAGAGATGCAAAGATAAATATTGTGTAAAGCTTCCATTTGAATGTGGTCAAAATGGCAATTTGAAGTAATCATCATTTTTACCAAAGTGAAGGAAGCCATCCTATGTGGAATCAATTATTCAAGGATCTCTCACTGGAAGTTGAAGAAAAGTGTTTTATTTCACATTTGCTGAGTACCAGCCAAAGTATCTTTCTATTTAAGGTTTTTAAATATTTTAAAATATAAATTAAAAATTTAAATAGTTTTTAAATAGTAGTTTTAAATCTACCAAATAAAATTAAGAAATGGGTCCTTAAACCCATTTAAGAAAATGAGTTAGCTTTTTTGTTCTTTTTGGACATGATTTTTTTTTTTGTGCATCATCATATTTGTGGAAATATTTGTAGAGGAATTGCCCGTGTTTAACATGTGGATCACTTGCCAACTCAGGAGAGGGGGGAAGGAGGGAAAAATTTGAACACAAGGTATTTAGGGGTGAATGTTGAATATTATCCATATATTTATTTTGAAAATAAAAATCTATAATAAAAAATGTAAGAGATAAAAAAGAGTGAACATTGAGATACCTTGAGATGTATCCTTCATTTGGGGAATGGCTGAATAAATGATGATATATGAAGGTAATGGAATACTATTGTTTTATAAGAAATGGTGAGCAGGATGATTTCAGAAAAGCTTGAAAAAGCTTAGATGAACTGATGCTTAATAAAGCCAGCAGGACCATGAAAACGATTAAACACAGCAACAGCAACATTGTGTGATCAACAACTGTGATGTACTTGGCTCTCCTCAGCAATACAGTAATCAAAGGAAATTCCACAAAATTTTGGATGGGAAATTGCATCTGGAATCAGAAAAAGAATTAGGAAGACTGAACAAGGATTGAAGTATCCCATTTACGTTTTTGTTGTGTTTTGTTTCTCATAGTTTTTCTCTTCTGTTCTGATTGTTTTGGCATAGAACTATGTGAAAAATGATTATATGTATACAAACCTGTACTAGATTGTTGACTCTCTTGGGGAGGGAGGAAGGAGAAAAAATTAAAATTCCAAATCTTATAAAAGTGTATATGGAAAATTGAAAGTAAAAAAAATTGTAAAGAAATGAGTTAGTAGTGATTAGACACAATTATCCATATCTCCAATTGCAGAATAATTTCTGAGCTTTAGGAGAATAGTAAAAACTAATCATATATATATATATATATATGTGTGTATGTGTGTGTGTGTGTGTGTTTGTATATGAATATGTATATATATGCATGTTGGTATATGTGTATTATATATATATACATATATATGTACATATATATAATTTAAAGGTAAAACTATTCACATCCCTAGGTACGAAAATATGTAACTCTTGAGAATTGTATGTTCCTAGAACAGAGAGTGTGGAAATCACATAGGCACAAGTTATAGTTCTGAATGGATTATGATGTGACAACATCAGAGAAAGATATTCAGGGATGGAAAAGGTCCGTACTAAAAGAGGACAGGGGAGGTATAATGGGACAAATCGGATCACATGAAGAGGCACAAAAGATGTATTACAATCAGTGGAAAGAAGGGAAGGGGATGAGCATTGCCTGAAGCTTGATCTCTTCACTTTTGGTTCTAAGAGGAAATAACAATCATTCAGTTGGATATAGAAATTCATCTATCCCTATAAAGAAGGAGGAGAAAGGAGGAAGAAAAGGGGAGTTGCATTGAAAGGAGGGCAAAAAAATAGGGGAAAAAGGGAAGAGAAGGGAGGAGAGTAATAGAAAATAAAGTACTGGTGGGGTTAGTTAAAAAAAAAAAAACATTGAAATAAGGGGGAGGGTGATAGGAGATAAGGTAGGATGAGATGGGTCCAAAACTGCTATTAAGGACAGGGTCCAAAGAAAGAATAAAAGTACATAGAAAGGTGAAAATAGGATGAAGGGAAATACAGAGCTGGAAATCACAACTGTGAATATGAATGGGATGAAATTTCTCATAAAACTGAAGCAAAAGGCAGAGTAGATTAAGAAAGAGACTGGTAGAACATGTTTACAAGAAACACATTTGAAAGAGATAAATACAGAGTAAAGATAAAAGGCTGAAATAGAATTTATTATTGTACTTCAACTGAAATTGAAAAAGCAGCACTAGGAACTCTGATCTCAGATAAAGCAAAAATACAAATAGACTAATTAAAAGGGATAAGGAAGGAAAGTACATCTTGGTAAAGGATAAATTAAACAATGAAGTATTAATGATATGAAATGTATATGTACCAAGTACTGGAGCATTCAGCTATCTAGAGAAGATGTTAAGGCAGTTACAGGAGAAATAAATAGCAAAACTAAATTACTGGGGGACCTCACACTTCCCCTCTCAGAATCATACCAATCTAACCACAAAATAAACAATAAGAAATTAGGGACATTAATAGGATCCTAAAAACGTAGATATGATAGACTTATAGGAAAAAATTAAATGGAGACATAAAAGGAATATATGTTTTTTGCTTGGTACTACATGGCACCTACAAAAAATGGACCATGTATTAGATCAATTATGCCACATGTATTAGGGATTATGAACATGAAAAAGAAGAAAGAGAAAATGCTTGCTTTTCAGGCCACAATATAATAAAAAACTATATTCAATAAAGGGCGGAGAAAGTTAGAATAAAAAAATTGGAAATTGAATAATCTCAGTCTGAATAATGATGGGTCACCCAACAAATCACAGAAACAATCATCAATTTCCTCTAAGACAATGACAATAATGAGACAACATACCAAAAATTATGGGATGCATCTAACAAAGTTTTAGGGGAAATTTTATATCAATAAATAGCTACCTAAATAAAACAGAGAAAGAGAAGATCAATGAATTGGGCATGGAACTAAAAACGTAGAACAAGAACAACTTAAAAACCACCAATTAAATACCAAGTTAGAAATTATGAAACTCCAAGGCTAGATTAATAAAATTGAAACTAAGAAGACTTTTGAACTAATCAAACTGAGAGATGATTTTATTAAAAACAATCAACAAAATAAACAAACTTTTGGTTTAGAATCCTATAACATCATCTAAAAACCGCATGGAAACAATTCACAGCTTTAGCAGAGTTGCAAGATATAAAACAAACTCACAGAAATCATCAACATTTCTATATATTACTGACAAAACCTAGCAGCTAGAGATAGAAGAGTAATTCCATTTGAAATTACTGTTGACAAAATAAGATGTGTCTATCTGCCAAGAGAAACCTAAGAACTATGTGTCCATAATTAGAAAACTTTTCATACAAATAAAGTCAGATCTACATAATGGGAACATTATAAATTGCTCATTGGTAGGCTGAGCTAATATGATACCAATGACACATCTACCTAAAGCGATTTACTTGTTCAGTGCATTATCCATCAAAATGACAAACCATTATTTTCTAGATAGAAAAAAATAATGACAAAATTCATCTGCAGGAACAAAAAGTCAAGCATATTAAGGGAATTAATGAAAAAATATATAAAGAATGGTGGCTTAGCAGTATCAAAACCACATTATACAGCAACCCCATCAAAACCTTTTGGAACTGGCTAAGGAATATAGCGCTGGATCATTGGGATAGCTTACATACACACAACCTAAAAATAAAACCCTATAGCAATCTAGTGTTTAATAAACCCTCAAATTCCAGCTTTTATAATAAAAACTCATTCTTTGACAAAAATTGCAGGGAAAATGGAAAATAATATGTCAGGAATTCTGCATAGACCTACACTGCATACCCCACCAAAATAATGTCAAAATGGGGACATGGTTTGAGTACAAAGGATGATACCTTAAACGAATCAGGAGAACCAGGGATAAGTTGCCTATGAGATTTTGGAGAAGGAAGAAATTTATGAACAAATAAGAAATAGAGAACATTATAAAATGCAAAATGGACAACTCTGATTACATTAAATTTAAAAAGGCAACAAAAAAAAAAACAAAGAAACAGAAACAAGGTTAAAAGGTGAAAGCTGGGGGAAATATTAACAGCTAGTGTTTCTGAAAAGGTCTCATTTCTAAAATATATAAAAAACAATGTCAAATTTATCAAAATAAAAGTCATTCTGTAATTGGTAAATGCTCAGAGGATCTGAACAATTTTCAAATGACAAAATTAAAGCCACCTATACTTATATGAAAAAATGCTCTGCATCAGTACTAATTTATTGTATTTCTCTAAAATGCAAAGGAAACAACTCTAAAGTACCACCTCACACTCCTCAAAAGGAGATTAACTAAGATAACAGAAAAAGATAAAAATCAATGTTGGAGAAGGTTATGGAAAAACTGGGACACTAATGCATTGTTGGGGAACTTATGAAATGATTCAACAATTCTAGAGAACAATCAGAAACTATGTCCAAAGGACTATAACACTGTTCCATTCACCCAGCAGTTCCATTACTGGATCTGTGTTCCAAGAAAATCATAAAGTAGGGAAAAGGAACCATATGTGCAAAACTGTTTGTAGCAGCTCTCTTTTTTTTAGTAGCAAAGAATTAAAATGAGTAGAAAACCCATGCATTAGGGAATGGCTGGAGAAGTTGTGGTATACATAGGTAACACAATATGATCATTATATATAAAGTGATAAACAAGCTGATTTTAGAAAACCTGGAATGATGTGCACGAAGTAATATTGAGTGAAACAATCAGAACCAAGAATACATTGTATACAATAACAGCAAGAATGTGCAAAGATCCACTATGAAAGACTTGGGTCTTCTCAGTGGTTCAGTGATTCAAAGCAATACAGAAAATGCCATCTGAATCCAGAAAAAGAAATAAGGAGTATGAATATAAGTCAGCGTATACTATGATCATTTTTTTTTCTGCTTTTTATCTCTTTCATGATTTTCTTCCCGATTGGTCTGATTTTTCTCTCCTAAAATAATTCATAAAGCAGAGTGTTTTAAATAAATAGAGCAAAACACAAAAAAGTGTTTTGAAATTGTGTTTTATAGATATATAAATGTATATTATATACACATAAATAAATAATTTTTTAAAAAAATAAACAAATAAAAAACGGAAAATGTTTGAGATCAGAAATCTCATGTTCTTTTTGGTCACAATCACCATAGGTGAAAGCAATGTGTGGCACATGGTAGGGGCTTAATAAAGGTTTAATTGAAAAGGAATAAGAGTGGAGGAGAAATAGCAAGTGACAAACTTGGGTGCACAAGGAATGTCAGTGTTCTTGGACTTGGAAGAACATTACTTATTTATCACTCCAAAATGAAGATCAGGCTCATTATGTGGTGAGGGAGAGAATAAGAGTAGGCCCTGGCAATTGAAGAAATTGTAGAATTAAGAAGTTAGGTAGCTAGAGGGGGAAATTTTATAGAGGTTTAAGTCTTCTCATATATGGAAAGAAGTTGTGAAAAGAAGTGTGATATTCTGGCCCAACCGCTCAAACCAATGATATTTCATGAGTTTTGTACAAATGTTGATCCTTTTTTTCTGTAGGGGATAGAAGTTGAGGTAATCTTGACTAGAAATGATTATCAGTCCCTAATGTAGAATCAGCCCTCATTTTAGGGGTGCGAAACTTGACTTTTAATTTCTTTTCAATTAGAGAGATTTCAAAATAAGGCCTTCATTTCTTCCCTGCTCCCCACCTGCTCATTGATGCTGGACTAGAGACTTTAAGTAATCAGTAGTCTAGATAGGTCTAAACACTTGGGACAAAAGTTCATTTTCTTTTAAATGGGTCGCAAGCAAACAGTACCATTTCCTTGCAGATGACATGATCTGCCCTGAAGTAGAGATGAGCTCAGAAACAGCCAGAATAATAACTGCATCCCTAAATATCCCCAATATATGACCCACACAGTCCTACAGGTATATTTTCCTGCTTAAACACTGATTGCTGCTCTTATACTTTCTGCTGTATTGACAGAGACCAACCTGGTAAGTGACTAAAACTTAGTACCTGAGACAGAGATCTGTATTCCAGGAGAGAATCAATGATTGCATGTTTAGAGCCTACCATAAGATCTTACTGAATGAGCTAATTGAAAGTCAGCCACTCAAAAGATTAAGTAGGCACATAGCAATGGTCCAGTCCCCGTGCTGAGTGTGAGGATGTAAAGAAAGCAAAAGCACTGCCTGCTTCAAGAAGTTCAAAGACTATGGGGATACCCAACATGTAAAAAACCTAGAACAGGAGGTGAGAGGGCCAGAGAGAGGGGAAGAAAGGGAAAGGGAGAAGGAGTGAGAGATAAGAAAGTAGGAGGCATAATATATGCATAAGAGAGAAGATGTTTAAATAATGGCTAACTGGCAGAAGGTTTTCAAGGATGTGAGACTTTGACTAAGACCTGAAAGAAGCTGGGCAAGCCAGGACATAGTGATAAAGAATTTTAAAAGTGCAAGAAACTGAGTGATTCAAAGAAAATAAAAGTAATATTCCTGTATCTGTATGCAGTAGTCCAAGAAATAACACTCCCCATGACAATGTAAAGGAATAAGGCATCAAATACCATCTAGAACTGGCATTGAACCTGCTCCAGTGCTGGCTGAATATTTCTCAACTCTTCCTGCTCTGGACTTCACTTAAGGTAGGGCTTTTTAAACATTGCCCACTTTTGACCTCTTTCACCTGAAAACTTTTAATGCTGATCCATATATGGAGGTATAAAAATTAAGTATAAAATACAACATTCACTGATAACAATTCATAATTCCATGCCCCATATATTAAATTACCAGGCCCCAAATGGGGTTGTGACAATTACTTAAGAATTGTTGACCTTAGCTTAGTCAAAGACATAGAACACTGTGAATTTCATTGACAAGAATTTCTGATTCTGAGTTATTTTGTCCAAAAAGTATCCCTAGGCACCTGTATGCCAGGGAGTGGTTACATTGGAAGAAGATGGGAAGGAGATAGTTTTATTTAGTCCGTCTCTATCTTGATGAATAGCATGTTTGGCATATAAGCCTAGATCTGTTAATGAGCACAGAAATTGCCTCCTGTCTCATGACTTAACATGGCATGTTCAGGGTCTGCAATTTCTTACTGGATTTGTAAAGCATTGTGACAATAAAGACCCCTGGCTTCTGTTCTTACCTTTTCCCTGTCCTGAGCCATTACCTTTCCTTAATGAGGCCCAATATGCTTCTCTGTATTGAGAGAATAGGAGGAAAATAAAATGATGCAAATTAGAATGTGTTTAATAATACATGTGATTTCGTTTCATCTTACATTAAAAATAATGTTCACCATATGGGGCAGAAGAAGTTCTCTGCTCTCCACTAACAACAATATTATCCAAACTCTGCTTTTATTATTAAAAAAAATTAAATACTAATGATTTGGACCAATTAAGCTCAAAGGATCACTCCATATCTAGAGGCTGTAATGGAAACTCTACTCAATTAAGAAAAGAAATTCTGTCAGTGACTAACAAACACAAGGATTCTCAGCAAAGCAAATTACTTCCCTGGTTCACCATGAACGAGGGGCTTTTGAGGTTGAAGTTTTCTTTAAATTTGATTCTTTTTCCTAAGAAAGAAAAAGTTCAGTTCAGGTAGAAGAAATTGTCTAGCAGACATGATAGTTGAGATGCTGCTTAGGAAATACCTGTGTGTAAATTTTTTTAAAGCATTATTATATTGTGATTAAATGGGGCTTAAAATTAATTTCTAAGAAACTTTTGAATTTTATACATTACGCTCTAAAGTTAGAAGGAGAGATTTTAATTATAGGTTGGAGTCTGATCTTCAAAGATCAATGTGGATAATTTGCATTCCCTGCAACGCCATGGAATACAAAAATAATATAAAAACAACCAACAGATATGTAGGAAAAATATACTAGGATAGGCCCATATTTCAAATTGAAATTCTTATGCCAAAATTATTTCTTTAAAATACACTATGTTTCAAGAAATATGCAAAAAACAACCCACCATCAAAGAAAAGACAAAAGACATCATTTGCTCTCTGAGACGCTCACGGTACAATGGGAGAGACTACATGCAAACTGATATCAACAAATTATTTATTTACAAACTTAATGAGTGATATCAACAGAGGGAAGGTGCTGTCATTTTCGAGTATAGAGAAATATTTCTTGAAAAAACATAGGTTTTTACTTGAGGTCTTCAATAGTCCAGAGGCAAAGAAGACATAGAGAAGAAGATTGAAATCATTTCAGCCATGTGTATGTCCAGCAAAAATCTATGGATTCCAGAGGTTCAGCTTCTTGTTCAAGGAACATCAAAAAAGCCAGTTTTCCTGCATTGCAGGCTGTATGGTAAGGGATATGGTTTAAGAAAACTGGAAGTGTTAGGAGGGGCCAGATTATGAAGGGATTTGAATTTAAAATATGAATTTTATATTTACCTGATTAGAATAAAATGTAATTGTACTTTACTGAAGAGGAGCTGATAACATTAGATTACCAATGTAGAAAGATCAATTTGAGAGGTGAGTGGAAGAAGAACTAAAGTAGAGAGAGATTTAATTCAGAGAGATGATCTAGCAGTCTGCAACATTTATTTGGGCATGAGATAATGAAAACCTGCACCAGGGTCATCATAATGTCAGAGAGAAAAGTGCCATGTATGTCATGATATAAATATAAAATTAAGAGGATTTGGCAACAAAATGATTGTGGGTTGTTAGATTGGGAAGAGAACTCATGAATAAATGGCATGTTTCAAGCCAAAGTGGAAAAAAAGATATTGGCGGTATTAACAGGAATAAGAAAATATGAAAGAGGAAAGTTTTTGAGAGAAAGATAATAAATTAAGCCTTTTAAATATTAATTTTAAGACAGGTATGGAACATTCATTATGAGATATAGGAAATTCAGTTATGGATGTAAGAATGGCAGTCAGGAAAGAGGATAGCTCCAGGTTAATAGATTTTATAATCAATATAGAGATAATTCTTGTATTCATGAAATGAGAATGATTTCAGCAAATGAAATACTATAGAGAAAAAGAAAAGCCCTAGCATAAGAAGTGGGAAGCATACATCAACCATCCAAGGCTGGATTGTGAGATAAATTAAGACCCAGCAAAGGAGACTAGGAAGTAGCAGTCAAATTAGCAGGAGAAGAACCAAGACTATAGCCATGAAAATCTAGAAAGTAAATATAATAAAATAAATGGGAATCAACAATTCCAGAAGCAACAGATAAATACCAATGAATGAGGGCTGAGAAGAGGCCATAAGAGTGAGTATTTAAGACACCATTAGTAAATTTGTACACCAAAGTTCTGGTTGAATACAAACTCAGAAATCAGATTGTTGAGTGTTAAGAAAATAAGAAGAAATAAAGGGAAGGCACCCATTGTATAAGATATTCTCAAGGAATTGAGACACAAAAAGAAGAGGAGATATTTTCTGAGGATTTGGGAGAAAAGGAAAATTTGGACTCAGTAGATAAAAGGCCAGGACATAAGGAATGTTGAAAAGAATTTAAAATGAGTATTTTTTTCCTTTGTTATTATTTATTATAACTTTTTATTTACAAAACACATGGATGGAAATTTTTTTCAACATTGGTCCTTGCAAAACCTTCTGCTGCAAATTTTCCTCTCCTTCCCCCCACTCTCTACTGTAGACAGCAGGTGATCCAATACATGTTAAATATGTTAAAATATATGTTGAATATTATATATATATACACACATATATATAAAATAGTATTTTAGAGGGAAGAATTTACTTGGAAAGATGACACACAATGACATCGAGGTTGCATATAGAGTAAACGGCAAGGAAAAGGGCTACCTCATTGAAGGAGAAAAGAATGAAAGAAATGATAGTTGGAAATGGCATTTTAGGGACAAGATACATAAAAAAGGGGGAAACGGAGAGCACTAATCAAGGTTTTAATGGCATACTGCACAAGGTTTGCATGAGAGAGAGTGGCCATGGGAAAGTCTTGGTACTGATTGGATGAGTGAACAGTGGCTCAATTCTGGATGTTGAAAATATTGTCTTTCTCCTAAGGACCAAGTCTATACTATGGAATTTTATTTGCAAGAAATTCAGTCAATGATTTTTCCCCAAATTCATTGAGAAACTTGAGTAGGATCAAATGCAGAAAATGATAGGAATAATTGATGACTGAATTTTCTAGGAAAAGAGATTAATAGGTTAAGGGATAGTACATATGGAAACAGTACAGGTTAATAGAACCATCAAAGATGAGAAGGTGGGGAAGTGAAGTGAATGTAAGCAAGAAAAGTTATGACATAAGGTCCTCAAAAAAGAAAGTACTATGGCACACAGGAAGAGATGTAAAAATTACTTAAATGAGTTTGAGAGTTTGCTACCAGTTTAAAAAGTGAAAAATAGAAAATTGACCTTTCCAAAGTGGATCCTGAGTGAGATTAGATATCAAACTTTAGTATTGGATCTATTCAGGAACTTTTCCAGATTTCCATTGAAGTTCTTCAAAGACACATAAAGAGGAGCAATAAATGGAGATTATAGATATCCCAGGAACAAAGGGCATAGAAATGGTTGATGAAGTAGAATTTAATTGCCTGTATGTGGACCTTGTAATATGAAGGAAAGACAAGATTCAGCTGCCACAAGGATGAAGATTAGAAACAAAAAAATGGGATAAGAATGAAGGTCATTGTGAATAAAAACTCGTTGGAGACTATGTTCTATATTGTTTTTATCATTTAGTGATATCTACATCTTTGTAACTTTGTGGGGTTTTCTTGGGAAAAATACTAGACTGGTTTGTTATTTACTTCTCTTTAAGAAAGCATGACTAATCAAGCATCACACAACTAGTAAGTGTGAGAGACTGCATTTGAGCTCAGATCTTCTTAACACTATGGTCAACAGTGTATTGGAGAGATCTTCAGGTAAATGAAAAGATAGAATGATAGAAGATTTTCAATAAAGAACGGAGTTTGGAATTTAAATAATAACTCACTAACCACTGTCTGAAAAACTTTGTTGTTCCTCATGACAGTTGAAATCATAGAATTTCAGTGGGAAAGCCATAGTACGTAACAATCATATTTTCATATTTTTACCCATAGGTCTCCTTGAGTTTGACACCCAATCATCTTCATGAGGTAAAGAATGCTGACCTTGGATGAAATTTTGGGGATAGTATACCTTCAACTCACTGGAATTGGATGCTTGGGAAACTTAAATCTCCTCATCCTAAATAGCTTTAATTTCTTCACTGCTCATAAAGTAAGACCAAAAAAATGTAATTATCAACCACTTAGCCTTTTCTAATGCCATGGTACTTCTCTTTAGGGGAATACCTACCATAACAAGGCTTTGGAAGGTAAAATGTGTCCTGGACAGAGCCGGGATTAAAATCATAACATATATGCAGACAATAAGCTGGGGTCTCTCCTTATATAGCACTTGTCTCTTGAGTGTCTTCCAGGCCATTACTATTAGTCCCATCAACTCCATGTGGGCCCAGCTGAAATTTAAAGCATCCAAGTGCATTATTCCAAGCATTGTTCTATGCTGGATCTTTAATCTACTATTAGATATGCTTACATTTCTACGTTATGACGGTCCAAAGAACAGCACAGTCAGTAAATATGGATGCAACACTGGGTATAGAGCTCTGGACATATATAATAATAATCATATAAAATTGGAAATCCTAGCATGTGTCCATGATACCTTCTTTGCATGCCTCATGATGTTTTCTAGCATCCATATGGTCTTAATTCTATACAGACACAAGAGGAATGTCAATCATATACATAGTAATAGCACCTCCACAAAAGTATCCCCTGAAACTAGGGCAACCCAAGCTATCCTACTTCTAGTGGCCACCTTTGTTTTGTTTAATATATTCAGTCCCATTTTTATTCTGTGTATGTTCCATTTTAAATTCACAAACACTTGGATGATACATACATCAGCCCTTCTCTCTCTTTGTTATCCAACAGTCAACCCTTTCATTCTGATCAACATTAGTAACCAGATCCCCAGTTTTTGTGCTCAAGGATACTTTGAAAAACTATTCAGTCTCCCTTACCCTGTACGGCTGATTCACATAGAAGACCTGTTGAGAAATCTTGCAAGGTGGCAGAGCAGGTCATAAAATTCAAAACTCACCAGATTTCACCCACAGCATCTCAGATGCATACAAGGGACTAGCTGGGAAAAACAATGGTCCTTTTAAGACAATTGCAGTATATCTGAAGAAAGATACCAGAATATCTCCAGGATGGAGAATTTGAATAGGGAAATGAGAGGGGTTAGTTCTGAAATGCTACTCAGAGCAGGAATGACATAAAGATGGAACAATATGGTTATATCTGGGAGGATTTAAAAATGTTCTAAATTTTCAAGAAATAAGAAGATGGAATAGAATGGAAGACATGTATAGAAGGGTGTGTAGATTAACAGGAATAGGATAAAGTACCTAGTTGGGGGGCTGTATTTTGTTTTAGTAAAATTGTTTTTTTAATGTATATTGCTTTATGAATCACATTGAGACATAAAAATTAGATATCAGTAATAGCCCGCCACAAAAATATCTTCTGAAATTAGGGCAACACAAGCTATCCTACTTCTAGTGGTCACCTTTGTTTTCCTTAATGTATTCAGTCCCATCTTTATTCTATATATATTTTTTACATTAAATCCACAAGCCTTTAGATGATATATAGACATATAGATATATCTCAGCCCTTCTCTTTCTGTCATCCAAAAGCCAGCCTTATTATTCTGATCAGCATTAGTTCTTGTGCTTTTTGAGAGTTTTAAAAGTTACTGAATCTCCCTTATTCTGTAATGCACATCCACATCGAATATGTACACAGGATTCTGGAAGATAGCAGAATAGCTCAAACAATTCCAAGTTCTCCTGATTTCTTCCACTAACCAGCTTCAGTACCATCTCAGGGTGAATGTGGAGGGAAAAAATACCAGCCAAGATAGGGAGGAGGACCTCCTGACAACTGGAGCAGATCTGATAAACAAAAGATATGTAACCTGTAGGCTAGATTGGGGAAGAGGGCTAGTAATATTGGAATTCTATTCACAGGAAGAATGCATTAGAGGGAACAAAATATATCCAGAAGAATCTAAAAAATATTTAAATTTATAAAGAAATAAGAAGAGCGTGGAATAGGATTGAGGGGCAGAGAAGGGTAAGTAGATTAACAGGAATGGTATGAGGTGTGTAGATTAATGGGAATGTGATAAAGGGGGAGGGAAAGAGTGTGGGGAAGAGCAAAAGGGAGTGAAAGTTGGATTGAAGGTTTTTAAGTAACAGCAAGGCAAGATAGCTTGTAGAAATAAAGTAGAGGAGTTAGCAGTGAAAGAAAATACGAGATACATACAAGCATAATAATGATCAGAAGAATTTATTACAATATATCACAGTATAATGAGTAATTAATTTCAGTCAAAGTTAAAGCTAAAATAGATTTATTAAGAAGTGAAAAATCAGGAAATTGTACTATAGGTCAATATATTGACCAATAATGGTTTAGACTACTTGAAATGACAAGAGAGAATAAGGTTATGTTGTAGGAAAAGATGTCGTAGCAGATTTAGAAAAATATGGAAAGGGTGGGATTTATAAAGGGTGGTGTTATCCATGTTCAGAGAAACAGGACAAACAAGCATAGTGCAGCATTACATAAATGTATATGAATGTATTTATGTCTATGAATATAGGTTTCTATTTGTGTGTGTGTATGTGTGTGTGTGTGTGTGTGTGTGTGTGTGTGTGTATTCTGAGGAAAGAGAAGGAAGTTAAAAATGCACACAGAGAAAAAAACCTACAAAGTAGCAAAGAAAAGATGGACAACTTTAAACATAATATGTACTATTTATCAATTGTATAAGGAAGGGCCCCCAGCTCTCATGGAATAGTCATCACTTAAATGATCACCACAGTTAAGCCTCTCTTGATTATGGAGACACTAACAGGAGGAAGGAGGGGACAATGTAAACATGAGATTCATCTCCTGCTGTCTCAGAACGTGGAAGCCTGGTAAGATGCAAATGATTGGACAAAACTCAATTATTGTATGGTTTTAAAAAATGTGATCAGCATCAAAAGAGGTAAACCAGTAGATAAATAAAACCCATGAATTTAAACTTTGGGGTATTCTTTCATTTCCCCTTGTTTTAACTTTCTAAGAAAATATTCTCTTTGTTTTAATTGGCCACAACCTAAGTTCTCACCCACCTATTCCAATCCATTCTCATCTGAACTGAGAACTAAGACAAAGAAGACCAATTATCAAAACATATAGGTGATCAAAACAATTTTCCATATTGAATACACACATACATATATGCACGCATGTCTATGTGCCTACATATGCATACATCTATGTATATAAGAAGATATAGACATTTATACATACAAACATACACATGAATTTGAAGAGAAAGGGTATGCCTGAGAAAAAGAGAAAGCCCCCATATGATGTAACTCTAAAAAGCAATACCATGTAGGAAAAGGTTTTTGAAAAGTACTTATCTTGTATGAATGTGATACAAGAGGAAGAATTGATACAGAGGGCATTAGACTGGGGAAAAAGCTTGTGTACACCCAGCAGGAATGGGTTAAGGAAAGAAGAATATATATATATATATATATATATATATATATATATATAGTGTGTGTGTGTACAAGGTATGTTCATTAACAAGAAACAGAGGAGAAACAAATCATGGATCACCTTCAAATAGATGTATAAGGAATGTGTATATCATATATGTACATGATTATAGATATCTCTATATGTGTATATATGTAGCATGTGTATATATAAAACATATTTACGTTTAATTGAAGTCTTCTGGAGGTAGGTTGGGGCAGGAAGAAAGGGAAAATAGTGTAATGTAAAAATGCACAGCAGAGAAGAAAGAAAACTTACCAGGAAGGAAAGTAAAGATGGACAGCTCTGAACATAATATGAACTAGTTATTACACGGATTTTCTCCAAACTGGAATTTATTGTTACACATTTTGGATCCTGGCTTATGTTCTGCTATGCAAATGAAAATGTATTGTTTTGTCTGCATTTTTATTTGTTTTTTTTATTTCACTTTTAAAAGAACAATATTTTAAAAGAGAACTGGAGGGAAGAGAGAGGAAGTGATGCACCAAGTATGAATAACATCAGATTAGAGGAAGTAAGGAAAAGAAACTACACAAATGGCCTCCATTTTTAAGAGCCAAGATGCTTGACGGCAAGAGTAGAAGAATTTGGTTGTTTGAGACATTTGAGTACATTCTTAAAGATTCCTGCAAGGCACTCTTGAGAATGATAGAGTAAGTGGATTCAGAAGGTGCAAAATATTTGCCTTTTAATTTTGAAGGCTACAGCTTAGATAACAGAACAAAAATTTGCATTAAAATCAACCATCATGGTATCTCAATTTCTTCCAGCTCTTTTCATGAGTACCTGATAATACACAAAGCAAATTTAGGGGAGAAGGATGGATGAAGAGAGGGGGAAGAAAGAATGGAGGCAACATTCATGGTTCTAAGAAGGAGAGAATAAGTGTGTAATGCTGAGATGATCAGAAACCACAAACGTATCTCTTCCCTTTGGAATCAAAGTCCTCAATCTCAGGGATGTGCTCCCAAAACTAAATGATTCTGTATCTTCAAAGGTTGTGTGATATTTTCACAGGTGAAAAAAAAAAGATGGGCATGCAATATAGTACAAAGATTATAAGAATTCTGAACATTTCAAAAACAATTCCAGGAGTGCCCAGCTCAGAGATGTTCACTCATGTATAGAGAGAGATGCAAAGATAAATATTGTGTATAGCTGCCATTTGAATGTGGTCAAAATGGCAATTTGAAGTAATCATCATTTTTACCAAAGTGAAGGAAAGCCATCCTATGTGGAATCAATTATTCAAGGATCTCTCATTGGAAGTTGAAGAAAAGTTTTATTTCACATTTGCTGAGTACCAGCCAAAGTATCTTTCTGTTTAAGGTTTTTAAATAGTATTCAATCCCATTTAAGAAAATGAGTTAGCTTTTTTTTCTTTTTGGACATGATTTTTCTTGCGCCATCATATTTGTGGAAATATTTGTAGAGGAATTGCCCGTGTCTAACATATGGATCACTTGCCAACTCAGGGAGAGGGGGGAAGGAGGGGGAAAATTTGAACACAAGGTATTGTAGGGGGGAATGTTGAAAATTATCCATATATTTATTTTGAAAATAAAAACTATAAAAAAATGACAGAGATATAATAAAGAGAGAACATGGAAATACCTCAAGATGTATCCTACAATTGAGGAATGGCTGAATAAAGGATGAAAAATGAAGGTAATGGAATGCTAATGTTTTATACAAAGTGGTGAGCAGGATGATTTCAGAAAAGCTTGAAAAAGCTTCAATGAACTGAAGCTTAATAAAGCCCGTGGGACCATGAAAACATTAAACACAGCAACAGCAACATTGTGTGACCAACAACTGTGATGGACTTGATTCTTCTTAGAAATACAGTAATCAAAGAGAATTCCAAAAAATTTTTGATGGGAAATTGCATTTGCAATCAGAGAAAGAATGATGAATACTGAACGAGGACTGAAGTATCCCATTTAAACATTTTGTTTTGTTTTCTTTCTCATAGTTTTCCTCTTCTGTTCTGATTTTTTTGCCATGGAAATATGTGAAAAATGATTATATGTATACAAACCTGTACTAGAATGTTGGCTCTCCTGGGGAGGGAGGGAGGAGAAAAAAATTTTAATTCCAAATCTTGTAAAAATGAATATATTTGGAAAATTGAAAATCAAAAAAATTGTAAAAAAATGAGTTAGTAGATATTAGACACAACTATCCATATCTCCAATTGCAGAATGATTTCTGAGCTTTAGGAAAATAGTAAGAACTAAATCATATACATATATATGTATGTATGTATGTATAAATACGTATAAATGCATGTTGGTATAGGTGTATTATATATATATATATATATATATATATATATATATATATATATAATTTAAAGGCAAAACTATTCACATCCCTAGGTAAGAAAATGATATCTGCAACTCTTGCGAATTGCATATTCCTAGAGCAGACAGTGGGGACATCACATAGGCAGAAATTATAGTTCTGAATGGACTCTGATGTCACAATATCAAAGAAAGATATTCAGGGATGGAAAAGGTCTGTACTAAAAGAGGATAGGGGGTGTATAAGGGGACAAATTAGGTCACATAAAGAGGCATAAAAGACCTATTACAATCAATGGAAAGAAGGGAAGGAGATGAGCATTGCTTGAAGCTTGATCTCATCACTTTTGGTTCTAAGAGGGAATAACAATCATTCAGTTGGATACAGAAATTCATCTATCCCTATAAAGAAGGAGGAGAAAGGAGGAAGAAAATAGGAGTTGCATTGAAAGTAGGGCAGAAACACTAGGGGAAAAAGGGAAGAGAAGGGAGGAGGGTAATAAAAAATAAAGTATTGGTGGGGTTAGTTAAAAAAAAAACATTGAAATAAGGGGGAGGGTGATAGGAGATAAGGTTGGGGTGAGATGGGTCCAAAACTGCTATTAAGGTCAGGGTCTAAAGAAAGAATAAAAGTATATAAAGAGGTGAAAATAGGATGAAGGGAAATACAGAGCTGGAAATGACAACTGTGAATGTGAATGGGATGAAATTTCTCATAAAACTGAAGCAAAAGGCAGAGTAGATTAAGAAAGAGACTGGTAGAACATGTTTACAAGAAACACATTTGACAGAGAGATAAATACAGACTAAAGATAAAAATCTGAAATAGAATTTATTATTGTACTTCAATTGAAATTTTAAAAAGCAGCACTAGGAATTCTGATCTCAGATAAAGCAAAAATACAACTAGATCTAATTAAAAGAGATAAGGAAGGAAAGTACATCTTTGTAAAGGATAAATTAAACAATGAAGTATTAATGATATTAAATGTATATGTACCAAGAACTGAAGCATTCAGATATCTAGAGAAGATATTAAGGCAGTTACAGGGAGAAATAGATAGCAAAATTATATTACTGTGGGACCTGACACTTCCCCTCTCAGAATCATACAAATCTAACCACAAATAAACAATAAGAAATAAACTAGGGATATTAATAGGATCCTCAACACCTAGATATGATAGACTAGACATAAAAGGAATATATGTTTTTTGCTACATGGCACTTACAAAAAATGGACCATGTATTAGATTAATTATGCCACATGTATTAGGGCTTATAAATCTCAAAAGGAAGAAATGGAAAATACTTGCTATTCAGGCTACAAAATAATAAAAACTATATTCAATGAACGACAGAAAAAGATAGAAGAAAAAATTGGAAATTAATCTAATTCTAAATAATGATGGGTCACAAAACAAATCACAGAAACAATCCTCAATTTCATCTAAGACAATGACAATAATGAGATGACATACTAAAAATTATGGGATGCAGCTAATTCAGTTTTTAGGGGAAATTTTATATCAATAAATAGCTACCTAAATAAAACAGAGAAAGAGAAGATCAATGAATTGGGCAGGGAACTAAAAACTTAGAACAACTTAAAAACCACCAATTAAACACCAAGTTAGAAATTATGAAACTCCAAGGCTAGATTAATAAAACTGAAGCTAAGAAGACTTTTGAACTAATAAAACTAAGAGATGGTTGTATTAAAAACAATCAACAAAATGAACAAACTTTTGGTCTAGAATCCTATAATATCATCTAAAAACCTAATGGAAACAATTCACAGCTTTATCAGAGTTATAAGATATAAAACAAACTCACAGAAATCATCAACATTTCTATATTTTACTGACAAAACCTTGCACTTAGAGATAGAAGAGAAATTCCATTTGAAATTACAGGTGACAAAATAAGATGTGGGTGTCTATCTGCCAAGAGAAACCTAAGAACTATGTGACCATAATTAGAAAACTTTTCATACAAATAAAGTCAGATCTACACAATGGGAACATTATAAATTGCTCATTGGTTGACTGAGCTAATATGATACAAACAACCAATCTACCTAAATCGATTTACTCGTTCAGTGTACTATGCATCAAAATGCCAAAACCTTATTTTCTAGATAGAAAAAATAATGGCAGAATTCATCTGCAAGAACAAAAACACAAGCATATTAAGGGAATTAATGAAAAAATATATGAAGAATGGTGGCTTCGCAGTATCAAACCTAAAACCACATTATACAGCAACACCATCAAAACCTTTTGGTATTGGCTAAGAAATATAGTGCTGGATCATTGGGATAGATTAAATGCACACAATACATTGATAAAAGCCTATAGCAGTCTAGTGTTTGATAAACCCTCAAATTCCAGCTTTTGTAATAAGAACTCATTCTTTGACAAAAATTACTGGGAAAACTGGAAAATAATATGTCAGGAACTCAGCATAGACCTACACTGCACACCCGACACCAAAATAAGGTCAAAAAGGGTACATAGTTTGAGTACAAAGGATGATACCTTAAATGAATTAGGAGAACCAGGGATAATTTGTCTATGAAATCTTTGGAGAAGGAAGAAATTTATGAACAAATAAGAAATAGAGAACATTATAAAAGGCAAAATGGACAATTCTGATTACATTAAATTATAAAAAATGCAACCAAAAAATAAAATAACAGTAACAAGATTAAAAGGTGAAAGCTGGGGAAAATACTTAACAACTAGTGTTTCTGAAACGGTCTCATTTCTAAAATATATAAAAAACAATGTCAAATTTATCAAAATATAAGTCATTCTGTAACTGATAAATGGTCAGAGGATCTGAACAATTTTCAAATGATAAAATTAAAGCCACCTATACTTATATGAAAAAATGCTCTAAATCAGTATTATTTCATTGCATTTCTCTAAAATGCAAAGGAAACAACTCTAAAGTACCACCTCACACTTCCCAAAAGGACTTTAAGTAAGATAATAGAAAAAGATAAAAATCAAGGTGGGAGAAAGTTATGGGAAAACTGGGACACTAATGCATTGTTGGGGGAGTTATGAAGTGATTCAACCATTCTGGAAAATAATTTGAAACTATGCCCAAAAGGCTATAACACTGCATATTCCCTTTTCACCCAGCAGTTCCATTACTGGTTCTGTGTTCCAAGAAAATCATAAAGTATGAAAAGGAAACATATGTACAAAAATGTTTGTAGCAGCTCTCTTTTTTTAGTAGTAAAGAATCAAAATGAGTAGAAAACCCATGCATTAGGCAATGGCTGGACAAGTTGTCCTATATATAAGTAACAGAATATAATTATTCTATACAAAGTGATAAACAAGCTTATTTTAGAAAGCCTGGAATGATTTGCACGAAGCAATATTGAATGAAACAATCAGAACCAAGAATACATTGTATACAAAAACAGCAAGAATGTGCAAAAATCCACTAAAAAAGACTTGGGTCTTCTCAGTGATTCAGTGATTCAAAGAAATACAGAAAAATGCCATCTGAATCCAGAAAAAGTAATAAGGGGTATGAATATAAGTCAGCATATACTATGATCATTTCTTTTTTCTGTTTTTTATCTCTTTCATGATTTTCTTCCCTATTGGTCTGATTTTTCTCTCCTAAAATAATTCATAAAGCAAAGTGTTTTAAATAAATAGAGCAAAACTCAAAAAAGAAGTGTTTTAAAATTGTGTTTTATAGATATATACATATATAAATGTATATTATATAAACATAAATAAATATATTTTAAAAAAAAATAAATAAACAAATAAAAAACGGAAAATGTTTGAGGTCAGAAATTTCTTTTTTTTTTTTTTGGTCACAAACACCATAGCTGAACCCAATGTGTGGCATATGGTAAGGGCTTAATAAAGGTTTAATTGAAACGGAATAAGAGGCGAGGAGAAATAGCATATGACAAACTTGGGTCCGCAAGGAAAGTCAGTGTTCTTGGACATGAAAGAACATTACTCATTTATCATTCCAAAATGAAGATCAGGTTCATTATGTGGTGAGGTAGAGAAGCAGAGTAGGCCCTGGCAATTGAATTGTAGAATTAAGAAGTTAGGTAGCTAGAGGGGGAAAATATATAGAGGTTTAATCTTCTCATATATAGAAAGAAGTTGGGAAAAGAAGTGTGATGTTCTGACCCAACTCCTCAAACCAATGGTATTGCATGGGTTTTGTTACGAATGTTCAAGCTCCTTTTTTGTAGGGGATAGAAGTTGAGGTAATCTTAACTAGAGATGACTATCAGTACCTAATGTGGAACAGCCCTCATTTTGGGAGTACTAAACTTGACTTTTAATTTCTTTAATATTAAAGAGAATTAAAAATAGGGAGCCTATAGGGACAGTCCTAAAAGACAGACCCAACTGTGTCAATTATACAAGAGAGACTCATCTATAACCAAAGCAGTACATCAATTAGGTGTATAATCCTTTGGCTCACCTGCTCTTATTGCATCTTGCTGGGAGTCACTTGACAGGCCTTCATTTCTTCCCTGCTGCCCACCTGCTCATTGATGCTGCACTAGAGACTTTAAGTAATCAATAGTCTAGATCGTATAAACACTTGGGATAAAAGTTCTTTTTTTTAAATAGGTCCCAGATAACCCAGCAAACAGTACCATTTCTCTGAAAGATGGACATGATAATTGCAGCCCTGACAGAGAGATGAGCTCAGACACAGCCAGCATCATAACTGCATCTCTGACCACCCAGTATATATAACACACACAGTAATACAGGCATATTCTCCTACCTAAATACAGATTGCTGCTGTTATTCTTTCTGCTTTATTGACAGAGACCGACCTGGTAAGTGACTATGCCTTAGTACCTGAGACAGATATCTGTATAACAGGAGAGAATCAATGATTGCATGCTTACAGCCTAGCCTCAGATCTTACTGAATGAGCTAAATGAAAGTCAGCCACCCTAAAGAGGCACATAGCAATGGTCCAGTCCCTGTGCCGAGTGTGAGGACGTAAAGAAAGCAAAAGCACTGCCTGCTTCAAGAAGTTCAAAATCTAGTGGATCCCCAACATGCAAAAAACCTAGAAAAGGAGGTGAGAGGGCCAGAGAGAGGGGAAGAAAGGGAAAGGGAGAAGGAGTGAGAGATAAGAAAGTAGGAGGCATAATATATGCATAAGAAAGAAGATGTTTAAATAATGGCTAACTGGCAGAAGGTTTTCAAGAATGTGAGACTTTGATTAAGACCTAAAAGAAGCTGGGCAAGACAGGACATAGTGATAAAGAATTTTTAAAGTGCAAGAAACTGAGTGATTCAAAGAAAATAAAACTAATATTCCTGTATCTGCATGCAGTAGTCCAAGAAATAACACTCCCTATGTCAATGTAAAGGAATAAGGCATCAAATGCCATCTAGAACTGGCATTGAACCTGCTTCAGGGCTGGCTGAATATTTCTTAACTCTTCCTGCTCTGGGATTCACTTAAGGTAGGGCTTCTTAAACGTTGCCCATTTTTGACCTCTCACCTGAAAATTTTTAATGCTGATCCATATATGGAGGTATAAAAATTAAGTATAAAATCCAACATTCCTTGATAACAATTCATAATTCCATGACTCACATATTCAGTTACCAGGCCCCAAATGTTCTTGTGGAAAGTGCTTAACAATTGTTGACCTTAGCTTAGTCAAAGGCATAGATCAGAGTGAATTTCATTGACAAGAAATTCTGATGCTGACTTGTTTTGTCCAGAAAGTATCCCTAGGCACCTGTATGGCAGGGAGTGGTTACATTAGAAGAAGATGGGAAGGTGATAGTTTTATTTAGTCTGTCTCTGTCTTGAGGAATAACACATTTGGCATATAAGCCTAGATCTGTTAATGAGCAAAGGAATTGCCTCCTGTCTCATGACTTAACATGGCATGTTCAGGGTCTGCAATTTCTTACTGGATTTGGAAAGGAGTATGACAATATAAACCCCTGGCTTTTGTTCTCACCTTTTCCCTGTCCTAATCCCTTACCTTTCTTTAATGTGGTCCAACATGCTTCTCTGTGCTGAGAGAATGGAAGGAAAATAAAATAATGCAAATAATACTCATTGAGAATGCGTGCTCTGCTGTCTCCTCCTCTGAAACGCAGAGTCTGCCATTTCAGAAATCAACACTGAGGTGCAAATTGAGAGTTCTTTGCATCTTCACTTCTGCCTCCTTAATGCCATCATCCTAAAGTATTTTTCCCCTCCCTTAGCATGATCCTGGTTGAGTTTAATAATACAGGTGATTTAGTTTCTTCTTACATTAAAAATAATGTTCACTATATGGGGCACAAGAAGTTCTCTGTCCTCCACTAACAACAATATTGTCCAAACTCTGCTTTCATTATTGAAAAAAAATTTTAAATTGTAATAATTTGGACCAAATAAGCTCAAAGGATCACTCCATATCTAGAAGCTATAATGGAAACTCCACTCAGTGAAGAAAAGAAATTTTGCCAGTGACTAACAAACATAAAGATTCTCAGCAAAGCAAATTACTTCCCTAGTTCATTCATGAACAAGTGGCTATTGAGTTTGAAGTTTTCTTTAAATTTGATTCTTTTTTCCTAAGAAAGAAAAAGTACAGTTCAGGTAGAAGAAATTGTCTAGCAGACATGATAGCTGAGATGATGCTTAGGAAATACCTGTGTGTAAATTTTTTTAAAGCATTATTATATTGTGATTAAATGGGGCTTAAAATAATTTCTAAGAAACTCTTGAATTTTATACATTACTCTCTGAAGTTAGAAAGAGAGATTTTAATTATATGTTGGAGTCTGATCTTCAAAGATCAAGGTGGATAATTTGCATTCCCTGCAGCCCCGTAAAATACAAAATAACATAAAAACAACAACAGATATGTAGGAAAAATATCAAGAAACTAATCTATAACCAAAACAGTACATCAGTTAGGTGTATAATCCTTTTGCTCACATGCTCTTATTGCATCTTACTGGGAGTCACTTGACAGGCCTTCATTTCTTCCCTTATTCTAAGTTGAACTTCTTATTCCAAAAGTATTTCTTTAAAAGACATAATGTTTAAAGAAATATGCAAAAAAAACTGATCAAACAAAAGACAAAAGACATCATTTGCTGTCTCAGAAGCTCACAGTACAAAGGGAGAGACTACATGCAAACTGATATCAACAAATTATTTACAAACTTAATCAGTGATATCAACAGAGGGAAGGTGCTGGCATTTTCGAGTACAGAGAAATATTTCTTGAAAACAGATAGGATTTTAACTGAGGTTTTCAATAGTCCTGAGGTAGAGAAGACATAGAGAAGGAGATTGAAATCATCTCAGCCATGTGTATGTCCAGCAAAAAACTATGGATTCCAGAGGTTCAGCTTCTTCTTCAAGGAACATCAAGAAAGCAAGTTTTCCTGCA
The DNA here is from genome assembly GCF_902635505.1 of Sarcophilus harrisii. Classification (NCBI taxonomy): domain Eukaryota; kingdom Metazoa; phylum Chordata; class Mammalia; order Dasyuromorphia; family Dasyuridae; genus Sarcophilus; species Sarcophilus harrisii. The sequence goes on from NC_045431.1 coordinate 254,573,136, forward strand.
TTGCAGGCTTTATGGTGAGGATTGTGGTTTAAGAAAACAGGAAGTGTTGGAAGAGGCCAGATTATGAAGGGATTTGAATTTCAAATATGAATTTTATATTTCCCTGAATAGAATAAAATGTAATAGTAGTTTATTGTAAAGATGAGTTGATAACATTAGATCAACACTGTAGAAAGATCTGTTTGACAGGTGCGTGGAAGAAGAACTAAAGTAGAGAGAGATTTAATTCAGAGAGACGATCTAGCAGTCTGCAACATTTATTTGGGCATGAGATAATGAAATCCTGCACCAGGGTCATCATAATGTCAGAGAGAAAAGTGCCATGTAAGACATGATATAAATATAAAATTAAGAGTATTTGGCAACAAAATGATCATGGGTGTTAAGAGTAGGAAGAGAACTCATGAATAAATGGCATGTTTCAAGCCAAAGTGACAAAAAAAAGATGTTGGCAATATTAACAGGAATAAGGAAATATGAAAGAGGAAAGTTTTTGAGAGAAAGATAATAAATTAAGCCTTTTAAATATTAATTTTAAGACAGCTATGGAACATTCATTATGAGATGTAGGAAATTCAGTTATGGATGTAAGAATGGCAGTCAGGAAAGAGGATAGCTCCAGGTTAATAGATTTTATAATCAATATAGAGATAATTCTTCTATTCATGGAATGAGAAGGATTTCAGCAAATGAAATACTATAGAGAAAAAGAAAAGAACTAGCAGAAGAAGTGGGAAGGATACATCAACAATCCAAGGGTAGATTGTGAGATAAATTAAGATCCAGCAAAGGAGATTAGGAAGTAGCAGTCAAATTAGTAGGAGAAGAACCAAGACCATAGCCATGAAAATCTAGAAAGTAAAGACGATAAACTAAATGGTAATCAACAGTTCCAGAAGCAACAGATAAATATGAATGAATGAGGGCTGAGAAGAGGCCATAAGAGTGAGCATTTAAGAGTCCATTAGCAAATTTGTACACCAAAGTTCTGGTTGAATACAAACTCAGAAATCAGATTTTTGAGTGTTAAGAAAATAAGAAGAAATAAAGGGAAGGCACCAATTGTATAAGATATTCTCGAGGAATTGAGACACAAAAAGAAGAGGAGATATTTTCTCAGGATTTAGGAGGCAAAAGAAAATTTTGACTCAGTAGATAAAAGAACAGTACATAAGAAATGGTTGAAAATAATTTAAAATGAGTATTTTTTTTCTTTTTTATTATTTATTATAGATTTTTATTTACAAAACACATGCATGGAAAATTTTTTCAACATTGGCCCTTGCAAAATCTTCTATTGCAAATTTTCCTCTCCTTCCCCCCACTCTCTCCAATACATGGCAGGTGATCCAATACATGTTAAATATGTTAAAATGTATGTTAAATCCAATATATATGTGTGTGTGTGTGTGTGTGTGTGTATACACACTTATAAAATAGTATTTTAGAGGAAAGAATTTACTTAGAAAAATGACACACAATGCCATCGAGGTCACATATAGAGGAAACAACAAGGAAAAGGGCTACCTCATTAAAGGAGAAAAGAATGAAAGTAATGATAATTGGAAATGGAATTTTAGAGACATGAGACAAAAAAGGGGAAGACAAAGAGCACCAATAGAGTTTTTAGTGACATACTGCATAAGGTTTGCATGTGAGAGAGTGGCCATAGGAAAGTCTTGGGACTTATTAGATGAGTGAACGGTGTCTCAATTCCGAATGTTGAAAATATTGTCTTTGTCCTAGGGACTAAGTCTATACTATGGAACTTAATTTGCAGGAAATTCAATCAGTGATTTTGCCCCAAATTCATTGAGAAACTTGAATAGGATCAAATGCAGAAAATGATAGGAGTAATTGATGAGTGGTTTTTCTAGTTAAAGAGCTTAATAGGTTTAGGGATAGTAGATATGAAAACAGTAGAGGCCAATAGCATCATCGAAGATGAGAAGGTGGGGAAGTGAAGTAAATGTAAGCAAGAAAAGTTATGACATAAGGTCCTCAACTAAGAAAGTACTATGGCACACAGGAAGAGATGCGAAAATTACTTAGTTTGTGAATGAGCTACCAGTTTAAAAAGTGAAAAATAGAAAAGTGACCTTTTTACAAAGTGTATTCTGAGTGAGATTGATATCAAAATTTAGTATTGGATCTTTTCAGAAACTTTTCCGAATTTCCATTGAAATTCTTCAGAGACAAATAAAGAGGAGCAATAAAGGAGATTATAGAAATCACAGGAACAAATAAATGTACAAGGGACATAGAAATAGTTGATGAAGTCCAATTTAATTTCCTGGTAATATGTAGGAAGGACAAGATTCTATCTGTCACAAGGATGAAGATCAGAGAAAAAAACAGGATAAGAATGAAGGTAATTGTGAATAAAAACAGTTTGAGAGTTCTATGAGTGCTATGTTATTTTTATCATTTAGTTATATTTACATCTTTGTAACTTTGTGGGGTTTTCTTGGGAAAGATACTGGACTGGTTTATTATTTAGTTCTCCTGGAGCAAACATGACTAATCAAGGATCGCCAAATTAGTCAATGTGAGAGACTGCATTAGAACTCAGATCTTCTTGGCACTATGGTCAATACTGTATAGGAGAGATCTTCAGGTATATGAAAAGATAGAATGATAAGATTTTCAACAAACAATGCAATTTTCAATTTCAATAAAAACTCACTAGCCACTGTCTGAGAAACTTGGTGTCTCCTCATGATAACTGAAAAATCATAGAAATTCAGTAGAAAAATGATAGTACGTAACAAGCATATTTTCATGTTTTTATCCATAGGTCTCCTTAAGTTTGACACCAAATCATCTTCATGAGGTAAAGAATGCTGACCTTGGATGAAATTCTGGGGATAGTATACCTGCAACTCACTGTAACTGGATTCCTAGGGAACTTAACTCTTCTCAACCTAAATAGCTTTAATTTCCTGACTGTTCATACATTAAGACCTAAAAATGTAATTATCATCCATTTAGCCTTTTCCAATGCCATGGTACTTCTCTTTAGGGGAATACCTACCATAACAAGGCTTTGGAAGGTAAAATGTGTCCTGGACAGGATCGGGATTAAAATCGTAACATATCTGCAGATAATAACCCGGGGTCTCTCCTTAAACAGCACCTGCCTCTTGAGTGTCTTCCAGGCCATTACTATTAGTCCCAACAACTCCATGTGGGCCCAGCTGAAATTCAAAGCACCAAAGTGCATTATTCCATGCCTTGTTCTATGCTGGATCTTTAATCTACTATTAGATATGCTTATATTTCTACGTTATGACGGTCCAAAGAACAGCACAGTCAGTAAATATGGATGCAACACTGGGTATAGAACTCTAGACATATATAATAATAATCATATAAAATTGGAAATCCTAACATGTGTCTACGATACCATCTTTGCATGCCTCATGATGTCTTCTAGCATCCATATGGTCTTAATTCTATACAGACACAAGAGGAATGTCAATCACATACATAGTAATAGCACCTCCACCAAAGTATCCCCTGAAACTAAGGCAACCCAAGCTATCCTACTTCTAGTGGCCACCTTTGTTTTGTTTAATATATTCAGTCCCATTTTTATTCTGTGTATGTTCTATTTTAAATTCACAAACACTTGGATGATACATACATCAGCCCTTCTCTCTCTTTGTTATCCAACAGTCAGCCCTTTCATTCTGATCAGCATTAGTAACCAGATCCCCAGTTTTTGTGCTCACGGATAATTTGAAAAACTACTCAAACTCCCTTATCCACTAAGGCTGATCCACATAGAAGACCTACTGAGAATTCTTGCAAGGTGGCAGAGCAGATCATAAAATTCAAAACTCTCCAGATTTCACCCACAGCATCTCAGATGCATACAAGGCACTAGCTGGGAAAAACAATGGTCCTCTTAAAACAATTGCACTATATCTGAAGAAAGATATCAGAATATCTGCAGGATAGAGAACTTGAATAGGGAAATGAGAGGGGGGACTTCTGAAATGCTACTCAGAGCAGGAATGACATAAAAATGGAACAATATGGTTATATCTGGGAGGATTTAAAAATGTTCCAAATTTTAAATAAGAAGATGGAATAGAATGGAAGAAATGTATAAAAGGGTGTGTAGATTAGTTTATGGGGGGGTGTTTTTTGTTTTAGTAAAATTTTTTATTTTAATGGTTATTGCTTTATGTTTTCACAATGGGACAGAAAAATTAGATATCAGTATTAGCCCCTCCACAAAAATATCTTCTGAAATCAGAGCAACCCGAGCTATCCTGTTTCTAGTGGCCACCTTTGTTTTCGTTCATGGATTCAGTCCCATTTTCATTCTGTATATTTTTTACATTAAATCCAAAAGCCTGTTGATGATTTATATATATATATATATATATATATATATATATATATATATACACCTCAGCCCTTCTCTCTCTGTCATCCAAAAACTAGCCTTATTATTCTGATCAGCATTAGTATCAAGATCCTTAAGTTTCTGAAAGAGCTGATATATATATTTGAGGCTATAAATTTTATTTGGGCTGGGGCAATTCTTTGTACCACACCTACTGAATAGGCCAAATCAGATATTATATTTATATCTCCTGGATAATAAGTAAGAGCTAGAATGATTGCATACTCATTCTGCTGAGTGAACTGAATAGGAGTTCTGACTACTCTCTTTATATCTCCTATCAATTTCTGAAAATCATTTAAGGTGTTTAGCTTCTCTGGTTCTTAAGGAAAGTTTTTGTACTATAAGCAACTTAGGGTATACTTCATATCCTAAATATTGAAAAGAAGCATGTCTTTGAATTTTTTCTGGAGCTATGTACAGTTGGTAGTTCCTTAGTGCTTTTTTGGTCTTTTGTAGACATGTTTCTAAAATTTATTCCTCAGGTGCACATCCCAATATAACATCCATGTAATGTAATAACATTACTTTAGGAAATGCTTGTCTTACTGGAGTAAGAGCAGCAGCAGCATACATTTGACACATAGTAGGGCTGTTTCTCATTCCCTGTGGCAAAACTGTCCATTCATATCTTTTATAAGGCTCAGCTAAGTTAACACTGGGCACGGAAAAGGCAAATCTTTTTGTATCCCCTCTATCTGGTAGGATAGAATAGAAACAATCCTTAATGTCTATAACCCAAAGAGGCCATTCTCTAGGGAATTCAGTAGGAGATGGAAGTCCAGGCTGAAGAGTCCCCATAGTTTCCATCTGTTCTTTCCTAAATCAGTCAACATCCTCCATTTTCTAGATTTCTTTTTTACAACAAATACTGGGGAATTCCAAGGACTTAGAGAAGGTTGTAAGTATCCTTGGTCAAGTTGCTCCTGTACTATATCTAATAAGGCCTGAATTTTATCGCTACCTAAGGGCCACTGTTTCATCCATACTGGTATATCAGTTTTTCATTAGATAGGAATGGGTGAAAGTGTTGGCAGGCCTTCAACAACAGCCCTGCCTAAAAAACCGAAATACTCATTTTTAACCCTAATTGCTGTAAAACATCTCTTCCCCACAGATTGATGGGGATTTTTTCAGCTATAAAAGGAGTAAAAACTCTTGTTTTGCCTTCAAAACTCCATCTCAAAGGGGCAGCACTAACTTCAGGTGCTGTTGATCCTCCTACGCCAGACATGTAGGTGTCTGCTTTAATCTATGGCCAATGACTGGGGACTTGGCTCCTCTAACTGGGGAAACTCTATTCTCCCCAATTGTAATCCCTTTCTCCCATTAGGTTGTTTCCTGGCTGATTGGTCATGTCTGGATACTGGACTTCTAGGCATTCTCTGGGTGAACCATCGGCTGCCAACATGCCCCAAGTGTTTTTTGCCTGGGGTCCTGGAGCTGGGCCCCTCATCCCGTTACCCTGAACCAGTCTACATTCTGAGGCCCAAAGGAAGCCTTTGTTGCATTTTGGACATGGGGTATTGGGTCTTATTCTCCCACCCTGTTTTCTTATTCTATCTCTATACCCACATTGAGCTTTCAGATGCCCTACTTTACCACATTGAATGCATTGACGAGTCTCTCTGGAAGTTCCTTGCCAGAAGGGACCCTGTCTTCCCATTTGGGGATCTTGGGAAGTCTGCATCACAGCCTGGCTATAAAAGGCATTTTTGCCCACTGTGGCATAGAATCTTATTGGCTCCTCTAAAGGTGCATCCTTGCACAGTCCTTGTATAATTCTTCTGCAAACCTCATTAACATTCTCCTTAGCAAGCTGCCTTATCAAAATGTCTGTTACTGCATTTTCACCATTAGTTTTTGTGAGAGCTGTCTGCAAACGTCCCACAAAGTCAGCAAAGGGTTCATTTGGCTCTTGTGTTATTTTTGTGAAGGCCTCATTCTTGTCATCTTTATTGTGGAGAGAAGCCCATGCTCTGATAGCAGCAGCAGCAATTTGCTCATATGCTGCTATGGAGTAATTAGTCTGTACTGCGATGTCTGCATAAGAATCTACACCTGTTATTTGGTCACAGGTGATTGGAGTATGAATTCCACTTTGACTATTTTGTTGGGCTTGTATCCTACAGAACTCACTATATTCAGAAAGCCACAACAAGTTTTGTCTAGATTCTAAGCATACCCTTGCTATAGATTTCCAGTCATTAGGGGTTAAGATTTCAAAAGCCAAAAATAAATAAATAAATAAAATACAAAGATTTCAAAAGCCAAATTCTGTAATAACATCTTAACATAAGCAAATTTAGCCCCAAAAAGAGTTTAAGGCTTTTTCAGGTTATTGAGGATTTCTATGTCAAAAGGAGCATATTTTCTACTTTTTTGACCTGAAGAGTTAAACTCTTGAATCACCGGAAAAATGTATGGTCATACTCATATGCATCTTTCCCTTCCACTGAGGCTTTGAGTAGAGCCTTTTGCAATCTACTCATAGAAGTGGTTGGGTGCTGGGGAGGAGATGCTGGTGGTGTCACTGCCCCCCCCCCCATCCCCATTATTCCTTCTCCCTCCATCCTGGAAGGTGGAGTGGATGGAGTTGTGTCAATTATCTTACCAGTAGGCTGTGTTAAAGCTGCCTTGTGGGATGGAAAGTCACCACATCCTTGAGCTTCACTTAAATCTCCATGCCCTGTAGGGATATGGTTATTAATCTGTTCTTTATCTTCCTCATTTTCCCCACACTTCCTCACCTGGCTGTTCCTAGAAGTTTTCTTTTTTTCTATAACTTGCAGGATTCTTTAAGGCCAACTGTATTATATTCTATACATAGAATGCTTCAATAGAAATTGAAGGAGAACCTTTTTCATTGTAATATTCAGAGAGTTGTTGTCCTATCAATCTCAAATTATCTGGAGAGATTTGCTCTTCCTCTAAGAACCAAGGGGAGGTGCATTTAATGTACCCAGAAGTCTAGCTATCTGTTCCCAAGTTATAAGTAAACTTTGTCCTTCTGTCAACTTAAGTATGTTTTCTATAGTGCCACTTCAGGGTGGGGGTGAGGATGGGGGAGAATCTTTTCCTAACAACTGTCCCATTTCAGCCAGAAAAGGTTACTAGTTTAGCTCTTAACAAAGAGTTACAGAGAGTCACAGAGAGTGGGCGGGGCCATTCTTTCTCCAAGCTTATATTAATAGAGTATTGTCCAATTGCTATTTAGCCTCATGTGCTTGGGACCTCAGTGCAACAACTCAAGAGCTTCAGCCCATTACACTAAATCAGTATTAATTTATTGCATTTCTCTAAAATGCAAAGGAAACAACTATAAAGTACCACCTTATACTCCTCACAAAAGGAGATTAAGATAACAGAAAAAGACAAAAATCAATGTTGGAGAAGTTTATGGAAAAACTGGGACACTAATGCATTGTTGGGGGACTTATGAAATGGTTCAACAATTCTGGAGAATAATCAGAAACTATGCCCAAAGGGCTATAACATTGTATATGCTCTTTTCACCCAGGAGTTGCATTACTGGATCTGTGTTCCAAGAAAATCATAAAGGAGGTAAAAGGAACCATATGGGCAAAAATGTTTGGAGCAGCTCTCTCTTTTTTTTTTACTAGCAAAGAATCGGAAAATGAATAGAAAATCCATGCATTAGGGAATGGCTGGACAAGTTGTGGTATATATAAGGAATAGAATATGATTATTCTATACAAAGTGATAAACAAGCTGATTTTATAAAGCCTGGAATGATTTACACGAACTCATACTGAGTGAAACAATCAGAACCAAGAATACATTGTACACAATAATAGCAAGAATGTGCAAAGATGAACTATAAAACACTTGGGTCTTCACAGTGGTTCAGTGATTCAAAGCAATTCAGAAAATGCCATCTGAATCCAGAAAAAGAAATAAGGAGCATGAATATAAGTCAGCATATACTATGATCACTTCTTTTTTTCTGTTTTTTATCTCTTTCATGATTTTCTCCCTTATTGGTCTGATTTTCTTCTCCCAAAATAATTCATAAAGCAAAGTGTTTGAAATAAATAGACAAAACATAAAACAAAAAATGAAGTGTTTTGAAATTGTGTTATATATATATATATATATAAATGTATATTATATACGCATAAATATGTATGTGTGTGTATGTAAATTCTTACACTTTACCAAAAATGGAAAATGTTTGACATGCAAAATTTCATTTTCTTTTTGGTCACAATCAACATAGGTGAACCCAATGTCTGGTACATGTTAGGAGCTTTAAAAAGGTTTAATTGAGAAAGAATAAGAGATAAGGAGAAATAGCATGTGACAAACTTTGGTCAGCAAGAAATGTCACTGTTCCTGGCCATGGAAGAACAGTACTCATTTACCATTCCAAAATGAAGGTCAGGCTCATTATGTGGTGAGGTGGGGAAGAAGAGTAGGCCCTGACAATTGAAGAAATTTTAGAATTAACAAGTTAGGTAGCTAGAGACAGAAAAATATAGAGAGGATTAAGTCTGCTCATACAGAGAAAGAAGTTGGGAAAAGAAGTGTGATGTTCTGATCCAACCCCTCAAACCACAGGGTATTTCTTGGAGTTTTGTTCCAAGCATTAGTCTTCCTTTTCTGTAGGGGATAGAAGTTGAAATAATCTTGATCAGAGATGATCATCAGTCCCTAATGTGGAATCAGCCCTCACTTGGGGAGTGGGGCAGTGTGCTAAACTTGACTTTTAGTTTCTTTTCCATTACACAGAAAACAAAATAGGGAGCCTATAGGAACAGTCCTAAAAGACAGACCCAACTGTAGCAATTATACAAGAGAGACTCATCTATTACCAAAGCAGTACATCAATTAGGTGTATAATCCTTTGGCTCACATGCTCTTATTGCATCTTGCTGGGAGTCACTTGACAGGCCTTCATTTCTTCCCTGCTCCCCACCTGCTCATTGATGCTGCACTAGAGACTTTAAGTAATCAATAGTCTAAATCATGTAAACACTTGGGATAAAAGTTCATTTTCTTTTAAATGGGTAGCAGACACACAGTACCATTTCTCTGCAGATGACATGATAATTACAGCCCTGACAGAGAGATGAGCTCAGACACAACCAGCATAATAACTGCATCCCTGATCATCCCCTATATATGACCCACACAGTCCTACAGGCATATTTTCCCACCTAAACACAGATTGCTGCTGTTATACTTTCTGGTGTATTGACAGAGACCAACCTGGTAAGTTGCTATGCCTTAGTACCTGAGACAGAGATCTGTATAACAGGAGAGAATCAATGATTGCATGCTTAGAGTGTAGCCTCAGATCTTACTGAATGAGCTAAATGAAAGTCAGCCACTCCAAAAACTAAGTAGGCACATAGCAATGGTCCAGTCCCTGTGCTGAGTGTGAGGAGATAAAGAAAGGCAAAAGCACTGCCTGCTTCAGGAAGTTCAAAAATTATGGGGATCCCCAACATGCAAAAAACCTAGAAAAGGACGTGAGAGGGCCAGAGAGAGGGGAAGAAAGGGAAAGGGAGAAGGAGTGAGAAATAAGAAAGTAGGAGGTATAATATAGGCATAAAAGAGAAGATGTTTAAATAATGGCTAACTGGCAGAAGAAGGTTTTCAAGAATGTGAGACTTTGACTAAGACCTGAAAGAAGCTAGGCAAGCCAGGACATAGTGATAAAGAGTTTCAAAAGTGCAAGAGAATGAGTGATTCAAAGAAAATAAATCTAATATTCCTGTATCTGCATGAAATCTGTATGCAATAGTCCAAGAAATAACACTCCCCATGACAATGAAAAGAAATAAGGCATGAATTGCCATCTAGAACTAGCATTGAACCTGCTCCAGTGCTGGTTGAATATTTCTCAACTCTTCCTGAAGACCAACTATTTTAAAATCAGCCGGAGTCAGGAATTCGGGTTAGGATAAAATCGTCAGTCTTTATTCTCAGTGAAGAAAGATCGGAGGTGGAAGAGAATGGGCAATAGCAATGTGTGCAGCTGAGTCAAGAAGCTAGCTCGACCAGCAGCCACACGACCAGCAGCTAGAAGTATGGAACCCAGGCTCAATCTCTCCCAGCTTCTCTTCCTGTCTCTCTCTCTGCCTCCACCTACCAAAATCCTCATTTCCTCTACAACACATCAGGACTTGCACAGAGACTGGGCGGGGCCATTGTTTATCCAATCATGTATATTAATAGGGTTTAGTCCAATTACTATTTAGCCTCACTTACTTGGGGCCTCAGTGCATCAACTCAAACCTCAGCCCATTACATCTTCCTGCTCTGGGCTTCACTTAAGGCAGGGCTTCTTGAACATTGCCCACTTTTGACCTCTTTCACCTGAAAAATTTTAAAGCTAATCCATAGATGGAGGTATAAAAATTAAGCATAAAATCCAACATTCACTGATAACAATTCATAATTCTATGACCCCCACATTCAGTTACCAGGCCCCAAATGGGCTTGTGACAACTGCTTAAGAACTGTTGACCTTAGCTTACTCAAAGGCATAGATCAGTGTGAATCTCATTGACAAGAAATTCTGATGCTAAATTATTTTGTCCAAAGAGTATCCCTAGGCACCTGTATGCCAGGGAGTGGTTACATTGGAAGAGGATGGGAAAGAGATAGTTTTATTTAGTGTGTCTCTGTCTTGAGGAATAGCACGTTTGGCATATAAGCATAGATCTGTTAATGAGCACAGGACTTGCCTCCTGTCTCATGATTTAACGTGGCATGTTCCGGGTCTGCAATTTCTTACTGGATTTGGAAAGGAGTATAACAATAAAGACCCCTGGCTTCTGTTCTCAACTTTTCCTTGTCCTAATCCATTACCTTTCCTTAATGAGGCCCAATATGCTTCTCTGTGTGGAGAGGATGGGAGAAAAATAAAATGATGCAAATTAGAATGTGTTTAAAAATACATGTGACCATTTCTTCTTACATTAAAAATAATGTTCACCATATGGGGCAGAAGAACTTCTCTGCCCTCCACTAACAACAATATTGTCCAAACTCTGTTTTCATTATTGAAAAAAAAAATTAAATAGTAATAATTTGGATCAAATAAGTCAAAGGATCACTCCGTATCTAGAGGCTATAATGGAAACTCCACTCAGTTAAGAAAAGAAATTTTGTCAGTGACTAACAAACATAAAGATTCTCAGCAAAGCAAATTACTTCCCTAGTTCATTCATGAATGAGGGGCTTTTGAGGTTGAAGGTTTCTTTAAATTTGATTCTTTTTCCTAAGGAAGAAAAAGTACAGTTCAGGTAGAAGCAATTGTCTAGCAGACATGATAGCTGAGATGCTGCTTAGGAAATGCCTGTGTGTAAATTTTTTAAAGCATTATTATATTGTGATTAAATGGAGCTTAAAATTAATTTCTAAGAAACTCTTGTATTTTTATACATTAGTCTCTGAAGTTAGAAAGAGAGATTTTAATTATATGTTAGAGTCTGATGTTAAAAGATCAAGGTGGATAATTTACACTACCTGCAACACCATAAAATACAAAATAACATAAAAACAACAAACAGATATGTAGGGAAAACATTACTGGGATAGGCCCATATTCTAAATTGAAATTCTTATTCCAAAAATATTTCTTTAAAACACACAATGTTTAAAGAAATATGCAAAAAAAAAAAACTGTGATCAAACAAAAGACAAAAGACATTATTTGCTCTCTCAGAAGCTCACGGTACAATGGGAGAGACTACATACAAACTGATATCAACAAATTATTTATTTACAAAATTAAAGAGTGATGTCAACAGAGGGAAGGTGCTGGCATTTTCGAGTATAGAGAAATATTTCTTGAAAACAGATAGGATTTTAATTAAGGTTTTCAATAGTCCAGATGTAGAGAAGCCATAGAGAAGGAGATTGAAATCATCTCAACCATGTGTAGGTCCAGCAAAAATCTGGATTCCAGAGGTTCAGCTTCTTGTTCAAGGAACATCAAGAAAGCCAATTTTCCTTCCTTGCAGGCTATATGGTGACGGATATGGTTTAAGAAAACTAGGAGTGTTAGGAGGGGCCAGATTTTGAAGGGATTTGAATTAAAGATATGAATTTTATATTTTCCGGAATGGAATAAAATGTAATTGTACCTTACTGAAAAGGAGAGTTGATAACATTAGATCAACACTGTAGAAAGGTCAGTTTGACAGGTGAGTGGAAGAAGAACTAAAGTAGAGAGAGATCTAATTCAGAGAGACGATCTAGCAGTCTGCAACATTTATTTGGGCATGAGATAATGAAATCCTACACCAGGGTCATCATAATGTCAGATAGAAAAGTGCCATTAAGACATGACATAAATATAAAATTAAGAGGATTTGGCAAAAAAATGATCATGGGTGTTAGGATGGGAAAAGAACTCATGAATAAATGGCATGTTTCAAGACAAAGTGACAAAAAAAGATGTTGGCAATATTAACAGGAATAAGGAAATATGAAAGAGGAAAGTTTTTGAGAGAAAGATAATAAATTAAGCCTTTTAAATATTAATTTTAAGACAGCTATGGAACATTCATTATGAGATATAGGAAATTCAGTTATGGATGTAAGAATGGCAGTCAGGAAAGAGGATAGCTCCAGGTTAATAGATTTTATAATCAATATAGAGATAATTCTTGTATTCATGGAATGATAATGATTTCAGCAAATAGAATACTATAGAGAAAAAGAAAAGCCCTAGCATAAGAAGTGGGAAGCATACATCAACCATCCAAGGCTGGATTGTGAGATAAATTAAAATCCAGCAAAGGAGACTAGGAAGTAGCAGTCAAATTAGCAGGAGAAGAACCAAGACTATAGCCATGAAAAATCAAGAAAGTAAACAGAATAAAATACATGATAATCAACAGTTCCAGAAGCAACAGATAAATACCAATGAATGTGGGCTGAAAAGAGGGCATAAGAGTGAGCATTTAAGAGACCATTAGTAAATTTGTACACCAAAGTTCTAGTTGAATAGAAACTAATCATATTGTTGAGTGTTAAGAAAATAAGAGGAAATAAGAAGAAATAAAGGGAAGGCACTAATTGTATAAGATCTTCTCAAGGAATTGAGACATAAAAAGAGGAGGAGATATTTTCTGAGGATTTGGAAGACAATGGAAAAGTTGGACTCAGTAGATAAAAGGCAAGGTTATAAGGAATGGTTGAAAACAATTTAAAATGAGTATTTTATTTTTTTATTATTTATTATAGCTTTTATTTACAAAAAACAAGCCTAGATAATTTTTTCAACATTGGCCCTTGCAAATCTGTTCCAAATTTTCCTCTCTTTACCCCCACCCTCTCCCGTAGAGGGCAGGTGATCCAATACATGTTAAATATGATAAAATATATGTTAAATCCCAGACACACACACACACACACACACAAATATAAAATAGTATTTTAGAGGGAAGAATTTTCTTGGAAAGTTGGCACACAATGACATCAAGGTCACATATAGAGAAAATGGCAAGGAAAAGGGCTACCTCATTAAAGGAGAAAAGAATGAAAGGAATGATAGTTGGAAATGGCATTTTAGAGACATGAGACATAAAATAGTGGAAAACAAAGAGCACTAATCAAGTTTTTAGTGACATACTGCACAAGGTTTGCATGTGAGAGATTGGCGATGGGAAAGTCTTGGGACTTATAGGATGAGTGAACGATGTCTCAATTCTGAATGTTGAAAATATTGTCTTTGTCCTAGGGACTAAGACCATACTATGGAACTTAATTTGCAGGAAAGTCAATCAATGATTTTACCCCAAATTCACTGAGAAACTTGAATAGGATCAAATGCAGAAAATGATAGGAATAATTGATGACTAGTTTTTCTAGGAAAAGAAATTAATAGGTTAAGGGATAGTAGATATGAAAACAGTAGAGGTTAATAGCATCATCAAAGATGAGAAGGTGGGGAAGCGAAGTGCATGCAAGCAAGAAAAGTTATGACATAAGGTCCTCAAATAAGAACGTACTATGGCATACAGGAAGGGATGCAAAAATTATTTAAAGTAGTTTGCGAGTGAGCTACCAGTTTAAAAAGTGAAAAATAGAAAATTGATCTTTTGCGAAATGGATTCTGAGTGAGATTAGATACCAAAATTTCTTGTTGGATCTATTCAGGAACTTTTCTAGATTTCCATTGAAATTCTTCTGAGACACATAAAGAGGAGCAATAAATGGAGATTATAGAAATCCCAGGAACAAATGTACAAGGGACATAGAAATAGTTGATGAAGTCCAATTTAATTTCCTGTATATGGACCTTGCTTGTAATATGAAGGAATGACAAGATTTTAGCTGTCACAAGGATGAAGATCAGAGAGACGATAACAAAAAGTATAAGAATAAAGGTAATTATACTATATTAGTATATTAGTATATTAGACTATAGCCATGAAAATCTAGAAAGTAAAGATGATAAACTAAATGGTAATCAACAGTTCCAGAAGCAACAGATAAATATCAATGGAAGAGTGCTGAGAAGAGGCCAAAAGAGTGAGCATTTAAGAAACAATTAGTAATTTTGTACACAAAAGTTCTGGTTGAATACAAACTCAGAAATCAGGTTGTTGGTTGTTAAGAAAATAAGAAAAAATAAAGGGAAGGCACCAATTAATTGTATAAGATATTCTAGAGGAATTGAGCCACAAAAAGAAGAGGAGAGTTTATGAGGATGTGGGAGATAAAGGAAAATCTGGAATCAGTAGATAAAAGGTTAGGACATAAGGAACGGTTGAAAATAATTTAAAATTAGAATTTTTTATTTTTATTTATTTATTATAGCTTTTTATTTACAAAATATATGCATGGATAATTTTTTTAACATTGGTCCTTGCAAAATCTTCTGTTCCAATTTTTCCCCCCTTCACTTTACCCCCTTCTCTAGATGGCAGGTGATCCAATACATGTTAAATAATGTTTAAATATATGTTAAATCCAATATATATATATATATATATATATATATATATATATATATACATATAAATAGCATTTTAGGGGGAAGAATTTCCTTGAAAGATGGTACACAATGCCATCGAGGTTGCATACAGAGGAAATGGCAAGGATAAGGGATATCTAGAGGAGAAAAGAATGAAAGGAATGATAGTTGGACATGGCATTATAGGGACAAGAGACATAAAAAAGGTGGAAACACTAACCAAGTTTTTAGTGACATAATGCACAATGTTTGCATGTGAGAGAGTGGCCATGGGTAAGTCCCGGTACTGATTGGATGAGTGAACAGTGGGTCAATTCCAGATGTTGAAAATATAGTCTTTCTCCTAAGGACTAAGTCTATACTATGGAATTTTATTTACAAGAAATTCAGTCAATGATTTTTCCCCAAATTCACTGAGAAACTTGAGTAGGATCAAATGCAGGAAATAATAGAAATAATTGATGACTGAGTTTTCTAGGAAAAGAGCTTAATATGTTAAGGGATGGTAGAGATGAAAATAGCAGAGGTTAATAGCATCATCAAAGATGAGAAGGTGGTGTAGTGAAGTGAATATAAGCAAGAAAAGTTATGACATATGGTACTCAACTAAGAAAGTTGATGACCTCAACTTATGATACAAGGTCCTTAAATAAGAAAATACTATGGCACACAGGAAGTAATGAAAAATTTACTTAAAGTAGTTTGAGAGTGAATTACCAGTTTAAAAAGTGAAAAATAGGAAATTGACCTTTTTCCAAAGTGGATTCTGAGTGAGATTAGATATCAAAATTTAGTACTGGATCCATTCAGAAACTTTTAGGCATTTCCATTGAAGTTCTTCAAAGACACATAAAGAGGAGCAATTAATGGAGATCATAGATATCCCAGGAACAAATATAGAAGGGACATAGAAATAGTTGATGAAGTAGAATTTAATTGCCTGGATATGGACCTTGTAATATGAAGGAAAGAAAAGATTTAGCTGTCACAAGGATGAAGATCAGAAACAAAAAAATGGCATAGGAATGAAGGTCATTGTGAAAATTCATTGGAGACCATGTTCTATATTGTTTTTATCATTCATATCATTATATATATATATATATATATATATATATATATATATATATCTTTCTGTATTTGTGGGGTTTTCTTGGGAAAAATACTTGACTGGTTTGTTATTTACTTTTCTTTAAGCAAACATAACTAATCAAGCATCACACAATTAGTAAATGTGAGAGACTGCATTTGAGCTCAGATCTTCTTGACACTATGGTCAACACTATATTGGAGAGATCTTCAGGTATATGGAAAGATAGAATAATAGAAGATTTTCAATAAAGAACGGAATTTTGAATTTAAATAATAACTCACTAACCACTGTCTGAGAAACTTTGTTGTTCCTCATGATAGTTGAAATCATAGAATTTCAGTGGGAAAACCATAGTACGTAACAAGCATATTTTCATGTTTTTACCCATAGGTCTCCTTGACTTTGACACCCAATCATCTTCATGAGGTAAAGAATGCTGACCTTGAATGAAATTCTGGGGATAGTATACCTGCAACTCACTGGAATGGGAAGCCTGGGAAACTTAATTCTCCTCATCCTAAATAGCTTTAATTTCTTGACTGCTCATAAAGTAAGACCAAAAAATGTAATTATCATCCACTTAGCCTTTTCTAATGCCATGGTACTTCTCTTTAGGGGAATACCTACCATAACAAGGCTTTGGAAGGTAAAATGTGTCCTGGACAAGAGTGGGATTAAAATCATAACATATATGCAGACAATAACCCGGGGTCTCTCCTTATATAGCACTTGTCTCTTGAGTGTTTTCCAGGCCATTACTATTAGTCCCAACAACTCCATGTGGGCACAGCTGAAAATTAAAGCAACAAAGTTCATCATTCCATGCATTGTTCTATGCTGGATCGTTAATCTACTCTTAGATATGCTTGTATTTCTACATCGTGATGGTCCAAAGAACAGCACAGTCACTAAATTTGGATGCAGCACTGGGTATAGAGCTCTAGACATATATAATAATAATAATATAAAATTTGAAATCCTAACTTGTGTCCACGATACCTTCTTTGTATGCCTCATGATGTCTTCTAGCATCCATATGGTCTTAATTCTATACAGACACAAGAGGAATGTCAATCATATACATAGTAATAGCACCTCCACCAAAGTATCCCCTGAAACTAGGGCAACCCAAGCTATCCTACTTCTAGTGGCCACCTTTGTTTTGTTTAATATATTCAGTCCCATTTTTATTCTGTGTATGTTCCATTTTAAATTCACAAACACTTGGATGATACATACATCAGCCCTTCTCTCTCTTTGTTATCCAACAGTCAGCCCTTTCATTCTGATCAGCATTAGTAACCAGATCCCCAGTTTTTGTGCTCATGGATAATTTGAAAAACTACTCAGTCTCCCTTACCCTGTAATGCTGATCCACATAGAAGACCTACTGACAATTCTTGCAAAGTGGCAGAGTATAGAATAGAATTCAAAACTCTCCAGATTTCACCCCCAACATCTCAAATGCATACAGGGCACTAGTTTGGAAAAACAATGGTCCTCTTAGGACAATTGCAGTATATCTGAAGAAAGATACCAGAATATCTCCAGGCTAAAGAACTTGGATAGATAGAAGGAGAGGGGGCAGTTCTGAAATTCTACTCAGAGTAGGAATGACATAAAGATGGAACAATACATTTATATCTGGGAGGATATAAAAATGTTCTAAATTTTAAAGAAATAAGAAGATGGAATAGAATGGAAGACATGTATAGAAGGGTGTGTAGATTAACAGGAATAGGATAAAGTGTGTAGTTGGGGGGTTGTTTTAGCAAAATCATTTATTTTAATGGACATTGTTTTATGAATCACATTGAGAGAGAAAAATCAGATATCAGTAGTAGCCCCTCCACAAAATATCTTCTGAAATTAGGGCAACCCAAGCTATCCTACTTCTAGTGGCCACCTTTGTTTTTCTTAATTGTAAAGGGCTGAAACTCTGAATAGGTGCACTGGAATCAGACAACTGAGCACCTAAAGCTAATTATCTATTGGACGATACTCTATTAGCATATGCTTGGAAAATGGCCCTTCCCACTATTCTGTGCTGGCTGGATCTTTTGGTGTATACAGATAATCATAGAAGGGATTAGGGGGTGGAGTAAGACTAGCCAGAGTCACTTTGAGGGTGGATAAGGAGAAAAGAGGTTGCGGAGAGCTTGTGTCCATCCCCTTCTCTTCTCCCTCTGAAGACCAAGAATAAAGACCAAGGACTTTTACTTATCCTGACTCTGGCTGATTCTAAGGCATCCAGGGTGCTAACCTGGACTCCACGCTTAATGTATTCAGTGCCATTTTTATTCTCTATATTTTTTACATTAAACCCACAAGTCTTTGGATGATACACACACACACCTCAGCCCTTCTCTCTTTGTCATCCAAAAGCCAGCCTTTTTATTCTGATCAGCATTAGTAACTAGATCCTTAGTTCTTCTGCTTTTTAAGAGTTTAAAAGTTACTGAATCTCCCTTACTGTGTAATGCACATCCACATAGAATATGTACAGAGGATTCTGGGAAGATAACAGAATAGATTAAAAAATTCCAAGTTCTCCTGATTTCTTCCACAAACTAGCTTCAGTAACATCTCTAGGTGAATGTGGAGGGAAAAAATACCAGCCAAGATAGGGAGCAGGACAGTGGTCCTCCTGACAACTGGAGCAGATCTGATAAACAAAAGATATCTAGGCTCCAGGCTAGAAAGTTAGTTAGAGGGAACAAAATATATCCAGAAGAGTATAAAAAGTATTTAAATCTATAAAGAAATAAGAGCATGAAAGTGGACTGAGGGAGGGGAATAGAAGTATAAGTAGATTAACACGAATGGGATAAAGAGAGAGGGAAAGAGTATGGGAAAGAGCAAAAGGGAGTGAAAGTTGAATTGAAGTTTGTTTAAGTAATAGCAAGGCAAGATAGCTGGTAGAAATAAAGTAGAGGAGTCAGCAGTGAAAGAAAATAAGAGATACATACAAGCATAATAATGATCAGAAGAATTTATTACAATATATTACAATAAAATGAGTGTAGTAATCATTAATTTCAGTCAAAGTTAAAGCTAATATAGGTTTATGTAAAAGAGAAAAATCAGGAAATTGTACTATAGGTCAATATATTGTGCAGTAATGTTTTAGACTACTTGAAATACAAGAGAGAATAAGGGTATGTTATAAGAAAAGATATCTCAATGGATTTAGAAAAATATGGAAAACGTGAGATTTATAAAGGATGGTGACATCTATGTTCAGAGAAACAGGACAAACAAGCATAGTATAGCATTACATAAATGTATATGAATGTATTTATGTCTATGAGTATAAGTATCTATTTATATGGATATATATACAATTAAGCAAAAACGTATTCATACACACAGAGACATATAGGTGTATTTTTGTGTTTCTGTGTGTATGAATACATTTTTGTTTAACTGTAGCCTGCTTGGGGGACATGGAGGAGCAGGAAATGGGGGGGAAAGAAGAAAGTTAAAAATGCACAGAAAGAAAAAAGCCTACAAAGTAGCAAAGAAAAGATGGACAACTCTGAATATAATATGTATTATTTATTATATAGGCTTTCTTCAGTTATATTTATTGCTTCATATTTTGAATCTTCTCCTTTGTTATGCTGTACCTATTACAAAGTTTTATTTTTCTCTTTTGTATTCATGTTTTCAATAAATTAATTATTTTAAAAACAAAGAAAGAAAACATATAAGGCCTAAAGAGTTTAAAAGAGTTTTAACTGGGATGGAACACTGAAGTAAGTACATCTAGACCAGTCATTCAATTCTTTCACTCACTTTCCATATATTCTTGAATAATTATACTCATCTTTAACCTCCAGTTTCATCATTTTAGAAAAGAAAGAGTTTGACTTAGGTAAGTTCAAAGTATTATTGCCATCCTGGATGCAATGCCTTAGTCTGTGCACCAATTTATGAAAGACTCCTGACTACACAGAAATCTATAATAGACATCCCATTCATTCTGCTTGGGGATAGAAGCAAGTTGGGGCATCTGCTTAGTGTTCCCTGACCAGAATGGGGCCTTAAAACTAGGAGAGACTGACTGGCTGAGAGGTCCAGTAATAAAATTGCTGTATATATTGGGATTTTTTTTATTTATATTGTCATCCAATATATTCAAAACTTACTTTCTGATAAAATCTAAAGTTTTTGCCTCTAATAAAAGTAAATAATGATATTAAATGTTTTAGTAATTATTCTTAGATTATCAAGCTGGATATTTTGCACTTGGAAAAAACCTCAGCACATAAGAACCAGAGAGAAAAATAATGGAAAAAAAGCCAGACTTGCAATGGTAATCAATTGTATAGGGGAAGGCCCCCAGTTCTCATGGAATAGTCATCATTCCTCACCTAAAAATGATCACCACAATTAAGCCTCTTCTGAGTACAAAGACACCCTAACAGGAGGCAGGAGGGGATAGATAATATAAACATAAGATTCATCTCCTGCTGTCTCAGAACTTGGAACCTGGTGGGAAGCAAATGATAAGACAGAATCCAATTACTATATGATTTTTAAAAATGTGATCGGAATCAAGAGATAAACCAGGAGATAGATAAAACCCATGAATTTAAACTTTGGCATATTCTTTAATTTCCCCTTATTTAACTTCCTTAGAAAATATTCTCTTTGTTTTAATTGGCCACAGTCTAGGTTCTCAACCACCCATTCCAATCCATTCACATCTGAACTGAGAACTAAGACAAACAAAACAATTACAAAAATATATAGGTGATTGAAACAATTTTCCATATTGAGTACACGCATACACACACACACACACACACACACATATATATATATATGCAACCATGTCTACATGCCTACGTATGCATACATCTGTATATACAAGTAGATATAGACATTCATACATGCAAACATACACATGAATTTGTAGAGAGGGGCTATGTCTAACAAAGAGAAGGGCCACATATGATGTAACTCTAAAAAACAATACCATGTAGGAAAAGGTTTTTTAAAAGTACTTATGTTATATGAATGAGGTGTAAGAGGAAGAATTGATACAGGGGAATTAGAATGGGGAAGAAGGCTTATATACCCCTAGCAGGAATCCTGGGGATCTCTGAAATTCTTTTAAATGGTCTACAAATTCAAAAATAGTTTTTATTTCCCATATGGTAAATGTCTATAAATTTAATCCAGATAAACAAAAAGGCTCCTCAATAATTTTTAATAGGATAAAGATACTGAAAACAAAAATTTGAGAACCACTAGTTAAGTAATAGCAAAGCAAGATAGGTAAAAAGAAAGGGGAGAAGTCAGCAATGGTAGGAAATAAGAGAAACATACAAACATAGAAATAATGATCAGGAGTAGAATTTATTAGGGAAAAAAGCAGGGACAGTGATCATTGATCTCAAAGTTAAAGCAAAAATAGATTTATCAAAAAAAGAATATTTGGAGAACTATACTATAAGATTAATCAGTATGGCTTTAGACTATTTATAATACCTACTTTGTATAATTTTGCAATATTGCTATGTTGTAGGAAATAATGAGGAATTGGTAGATTTAAAAAATATGGAATGACTTACACTGTTGAAGGATATTATCCACCTTTGAAGAAACAGAGGACAAAGCATAGAACATCCTCACATAGATGTATATGAATGTATATATTCTATATATGCAAGATTATAGATATCTGTATATGTATATATATATAAACATCTACATTTAATGGAAGTCATGCACAGCAGAGAAGAAAGAAAACTTACAAGGAAGCAAAGTAAAGATGGACAGCTCTGAACATAATATGA
The DNA here is from genome assembly GCF_902635505.1 of Sarcophilus harrisii. Classification (NCBI taxonomy): domain Eukaryota; kingdom Metazoa; phylum Chordata; class Mammalia; order Dasyuromorphia; family Dasyuridae; genus Sarcophilus; species Sarcophilus harrisii. The sequence continues at coordinate 254,595,413 of NC_045431.1, forward strand.
ACTATTTGTTCCATAGATTTTCTTCAAAATGGAATTTATTGTTTCATATTTTGAATCCTGGCATATGTTCAGCTATACACATGAAAATTTATTTTCTGTATTTTTCCTTTTTGTTTAGTATTTAACTTTCAAATAAACAAAATTTTAAAAGAGAACTGGAGTGAAGAGAGAGAATATAATGGACCAAATATGAGTAACATCAGATCAGAGGAAGTAAGGAAAAGAAACTCTCCACAAATGGCCTCCATTTGTTAAGAGCCAAGATGCTTGACTGGAAGAGTAGGAGAATTTGGTTGTTTGAGACATTTGAGAACATTCTTAAAGATTCCTCAAAGTACTGGTGAGAATGATAGAGTAAGTGGATTCAGAAAGCACAAAATATTTGCCTTTTAATTTTGAAGGCTACAGCTGAGATAACAGAACAAAAATTTGCATTAAACTCAATCATCATGGTATCTCAGTTTCTTCCAGCTCTTTTCATGAGCACATGATAATATACAAAGCAAATTTGGGGGAGAGAGAGGGAAGGAAGATTGGAGGGAAAATTCACAATTCTAAGAAGGAGAGAATAAGTGTGTAATGCTGAGATGATCAGAAATCACAGACATATCTCTTCCCTTTGTAAGCAAAATCCTCAATCTCAGTGATGTGCTCCCAAAACTGACATGCTGCGTCTTTAAAGGTTATATATTTTCACAGATGAAGAAAAGATGGCCATGCAATATTGTATGAAGATTGTAAGAATTCTGAACATCTCAAAAACAATGCTAGGAATGCCCAGTACAGAACTGTTTGTCTGTTAGACAATAGACTGTTAGAGATAGACACAAAGCTACATATTTTACAAAGCCTTCTACTTGACAACAAATGTGGTCTAAATGACCATTTGAAGTAATCCTTTTTAACAAAGTGAAGGAAGCCATCCTGTGTGGAGTCAATTTTTCAAAGATCTCTCATTGAAAATTGTGGGAAAGTGTTTTATTTCACATTTACTGAATACCAGCCAAACTATAGTTCTATTTAAGGTTTTTGAATAGTTGAAGATATTCAACTCCATCTAAGAAAATGAATTAGTACTCATTTGGCACATCTATCCATATCTCCAATTCCTGAAGGATCTTTGAGCTTTAGGGGAATAGTAAGTGCTAACCGTGCATATACTCTTTTATAGGCCCACACACACACAAAAAAAAAAAAAAAACTAATTGCACAATACCCTATGGCACAATACCCTTAACAGAGCCTTCAGCAATTCTAAAAAAATTCCTAGGCTTAAAGATTTTTATATTTTGAAAATCAAACTCAGATCACGGGGGCTGTCAACAGAATGAAACTAGGCCCTAACCTGGTGATGTCTGGAACTAAACAGAACAGGAAAAAAACAGGTAAATCAGGATTCAAAAGAAGTTTGTTTTTGTTTTTGTTTTTTGTTTTTTTTTCTTTGTTTGTTTTTGCTGAGGCAAAATTCTGGTACCTCAGTGGTACCAAATTTTGTCTTAATTTGTATTTCTCTGATCAAGAATGATTTAGAACATCTTTTTATATGACTAGAAATGGCTTTAATTTCTTCTTCTAAAAATTGCTTGTCCATTCCTTTTACCAATTATCAATTGGATAATGGCTTGTATTATCTATATATTTTAGAAATAAGGCCTTTAACAGAACCCTTGAATGTAAACATTTTCTCCAGTTTATGGCTTCCCTTCTAATTTTGTGTGCATTTGTGTGTACACAAATTTTTAAATTAATATAATCAAAATTATCCATTTTGCATTCCATAATTTCTCAAGTTCTTCTTTACAAAGGATTGTCTTTTTGCCAAACTGAAAACACAGTTTACTTGCTGGGTCTTAGCTTTTAGAAAATGGAATCTTTCCTAAGATCCTGACATTTCCCCCTTTTGATCAAAGGGACAGAATCTAAAAGAACTGCAACTGTTCAGGCCAATAAAGGAGAAACAAGTATTAGCCAAGATGCCATAAGAGTCCAGTTGAACCAGGACAAGATGTTGAGTTAGATCTTGTCTAGCCAGTTTGCTTGGAAGCAGAAAAGAGATGGGGGCCAAAATTGTAGAGGGAGAAAATGTCAACACAAGCTTGTGGTAGGGCTTTGAACACATAACACATAACAAAAGGCACATAACAAAAGGAAAGAGGAATAAAAAGGAGTTTAGGAAGGCATATACAGACACTATCTGGAATCTTGGGACAGCTGTTTAATCTAGATGGCAGATGCTTCTGAGTCTGTTCTAGACTAATCTTAAGGTTCCCAGAGGGTTTTACTCCAGAAAAGGGCTTTCTTCAGATCATTCAGGAGTTTATACCCACAAGTTTGGCAGCTATGTTATCTGAAGGATTAGGGGCCTTAGAAAGATTGAGTGAGAAAATTCCTTCCATCAGTCTTTGGATCAGAGTTTTTGGTCAGCACAACATAGGTCCCTGGTTAAAATATCTAAACAGCACATAGAGATAATCTAGTTTTTCAGCTATGTAGCTCTAGGTTCAAAAAATGCAATAAACTCATGAATGAATAATCATAAACATATTCAGATATAAAAACAAGCATGTTTGCTGTGGAAAGAATAGCTCTGGGGAAAACCATCACCAAACAGGAGAACAAAAAGCCTTCTGTTTTCCTATAACCAGTTCATGGGTAAGCCTCTGATGTGTGCAAAACATGGTACTAGTGGACAATGAGACAAAAAGTTCTAATTATATCAATATTCAGTTATCTTCAGATTCATTTCCTGTTATTTCAGAGCAGGCTAATTAGAAGGAAGCAAAGATCTGTGAAGATTCAGAACCCAATTATTGTGAGGCTTACAAAAAGAAAGGAATGGGACCAGGAGGCAGACAAATAATGAAATAAATGTGAATCAGAGGGGTGGAGCCAAGATGGAGCTCTCCCGGTTTTCTTCTAAAAATCACATTAAATCAACTCTCTGAAAATAGTCTAATAGTGAAACCACTCTCCAAGTCAAGATAGATAAAATAATTTCAAGAAAGGTCATTCTCACTGCGGTGAAAAAGATTGCTCAGCTCAACTTAGACACAGATTGGGAAAGCCAGTGAGAGATATTAATCATAGCAGATCAGCAATGGAGAGTCTCAGTCCTGGATCAATAGTGAAGCAAACAAGTGGGACAGTCTCCAGCCCCAACTCAGAAGGCAAACTCAAGGAAAGCAGGCTGTTTCCTGGAAAGAGCAAGCAAAGACATCTCCTGCAAACATATGGGGCCTCTGTATTCAAAGTCAAGGCACAGAGTTGCACAGGAAGCTTGTGACAGCACCCCCTTTACCCCAGGAGAAGAGCTCAATCTTAAAAGAAAAAAAAAAGAGGAAACAAAAAAAGAAAAGGCAAGAAAATGAGCAAGAAACAGAACCTTGACCATAGAAAGTTACTATGGTGACAGAGAAGACTAAAACATCAACTGAAATGAGGACAAAATGTGCACAGAAGAAATCTCAAAGAGTGATATGAATTGGTCTCAAGCCCAAAGAATCTTCTTGGAAGTCTCATAAAAGCCCTTAAAAAGAAAATAAGAGAGGTACAAGAAAAAATGAGAAAAGAAATGAGAGGTATGCAAGAGAGTGTCAACAGCTTGGAAAAGGAAGGCAATTCCTTAAAAAGTATGATTACCTAAAAGCAAAGAAAAAAAATCCACTGAAGAAAAAACATCTTTAAAAGTAAAATTAATCCGATGAAAAAAGAGATACAAAAACTAACTGAAGATAATAACACATTAATAACTAGAATGGGGCAAATGGAGGCTAATGATTCTAAGAGACATCAAGAATCAAACAAATTAAAGAGACTGAAAAATGGAAGAAAATGTAAAATACCTCACTGCAAAAAGAGTCAACTTGGAAAATAGACTCAGAAGAGACAATTTAAAAAATCATTGGTCTATCTGAAGGCCATAACCAAAAAAAAGAGCTGGAAAGCATTCATTAATAAACCATCAAGGAAAGCTGACCTGATATACTAGAAACAGAGGGGGAAATAGTCATTGAAAAAATTCATGGATCACCACTGGAAAGAGATCCCACAAGGAAAACACCAAGGAACATTGTTACAAAACTTTGTAACCATAATCTCAAGGAAAAAATACTGCAAGCTGCCAGACAAAAGCAATTAAATTATCAAGGAATGTTGTGTCCTGCTTTCTAGAGCCTCCAAGTTGGGGTGATTAAAATATACTTTCTCAATGGAAAGAAAATGTCCAGCCTAAAGTGAAAAATACTCATCTTCCTGAATCAAATCTAGCCTCAGACACTGTGTGATACAGAGCAAAACACTTAACTCTGTTTGCCTTAGCTCTATTATTTGTTGTTTTTTTAATTGAGCTGGAGAAAGAAAGTACAAGTCACTCCAATATTTTTGCCATGAAAATCCCAGATGGGGTCACAAAGATATGCACATAACTAAAACAGCTGAACAAAAAAATAAGAGGGAAAATAAATATGTATATTGAATTTCCCCAATATGAAAGGAGCTGATTGTGAGAAATTATGTGTTTAGTGTCTATGTGATTTCTTCTCTATTTCCAGAGACCTGAGTTCTCCTTTGCTACAAATAATGAATATTGAGAACATTCTAAGTAAAGTTAATTAACCATTTCTGTTATGGAATCAGCCATCCGCCCAGGAGAAGAACATGCCCAATTTTGTTCTTCAATCTCTTTTTTACGAGCTAGGGAGATCACAGGAAAAGAAGAAAGAAGTATACCCCATTGGGCTAAATGGACAGGAGAAAATCAGTCATGATCAAGTTGGAGCAGGTCAGGAGAAAGCCCAGAGCAAAGGTACAAGTGTCTCATTAGTCTTCCCTAAATATCTAAATGGCCCTCATCTTCCCTTTTTCCTCTCATTCCAGCAAGGAAAATTTCTATCCCAGCTTATTATTGATTCTACTTTGTAATCCAAATATAGCTTCTTGATGATGATTAATGTGGGATAAAAGTTTGTTTCTTTTTAGATAGACCTAAATACCCCCCCAAAAAATAAGCAGTGTAGCTTCTCTGCAGATGGCATATTAACCCCAGCCCTAAAGGGAGGTGAGCTCTGTCACAACTATTTCTTTCTGTAATAGTTAACATGGCCTTCTCCTCCATCCCCTCCTTCTATATATACATACTCAGGGATCCTCTCAGCCACAAAAACATGCAAGCTCATACATGTATCACCACTAGCATATCCTCTCTTCTGGTAGAAAAGACCAGCCAAGTAATTTTTTCCAGGGTACAAGAGATAAATGAGGACACAAATTGGAGCAAAGACCTCCCTACTGTTGGAATCAGCCTATTAGTTGTAGGAAGGAACATTTCTAGGCTTGACTTGCAATTTCTTCTCAGTGAGAAGGAAAACTACAGGAAGAGAAGTAAGAAGTAAATCTTAATGAATCTTGTATAAATAAAGATCTTTCTTTTAATTATAGCCTTTCATATAAATAAGTAAGAAAGATTTAGTTATACTATGGTGGGGCAGCTCCATAAGAAGCCCAAAGCACAAACACAGGTGTTCCCACTTTTTCTCTTCCTGCAGATATACCTCTTTTCTACCCTTCCTACTCCACTCCTACTAATAAAAGAAATTTCTCTCCCCTGTGCTCAATCATGCTCTTTTCAAGATTTAATAATTTGACAGCCCTTGTTAATGTACATTAGTACCTGAGACATAAACTTACCTCATTTTAGACAAGTATTAATTCCCTCAAGCAAGACGTAAACTCTCTACAGAGGACATTGATAATCCCAGCTCTGGGGAAAGATGAACTCAGTTTCAATAAGTACCACCCTCTCATCTCTTCCTCTACCCTATTCACAGGCATGCACATATACATTCAAACTCAGGCACTAATCACTACTGCTCTACCCTCTGCTTTGGAAGCAGAGATCCTCCAGGTAAGTGAATCTATAACTGTAATCTATAACCCTGACACAGGGACTTGAAGAACTAGAATCTCTTTAGTTTTGTATTTGTATATTTAGAGCCTAGCATAGGGTCTAACACAAAGCAGTTTCTTGTTTCAGTATTTTAGTGATTGTGATGTCACACCCTCACTGAGCCTCTTCTGTAAAGTGACTGAAATGGGATAAGCCAAGTATCATTCTTCAAGCTCTGACACTATGATCCTAAAATTTCTAAAGTGTTGTGACAAAGTTGCCTCATCTAGAACATATGTATACTTAGCACCTCTTATGTATAAAGGCAACAAATTATAAAAAGAAATATAAGACCTGATCCCTTTTAGAGAGGTTCCTATAATGTCATTCTAAAAACAAAATACATATCTGCAAAAAATAAATGAAATGCCAATGATATTTTTAAAAAGTAAAATCCTTTTGAACATAATAATCCACATAAAAACTGTCCAGTGCTGATGACAATAGGATCATGACCTCAGTTTTTTCAGATCCTGTTCCTCTCTTAATGAACCTGAGTCTCCTCAGCTTAGGAGGATGCTTCATACATAGCACTGTTGATGCTGATATTGAACATAGAAATTCCTTCCTGCAATATTTTTTTCAAAAACCTTTCTAGGAATTGCTTTTACAATAGAACCTGGTAAAGTTGTTTTGAATCCAAATTTTAACACTATCTTTACTGCTGTCCATTTCCTTGCTGAATTCTGGTGACCCAATCTATCAGACTCTTTTATGGTCCAGATTGTTTATTCCAATGAATTAGCTTGTCATCCTCACTTTAAATTTTTGCAAAATGGTGGGACTTCAACATGCTTTTTATCTATGATTGAACAAAAAAAAGTCAAGCACCATAAACCCTGTATAGATTTATCAATCATTCCATTGGAAATCTTCCTTCATGGTTAGTTTCTACCCATCAATATCAGCCCTTTTATGTGCCATCATTTACTCAGATTCTAAGTCACCTAACTTTATTATCACCCCATTCATAATTTCTGAAACTTGCAACTCTATATGGGTTCTCATAAGTGAATGTGGGGGTCATGAAATTATGAATTATTGTCAGTAAATGTTTGATTTGTATACCTATATATTTGTACTTATACATGCAGGGTCACATAAAAATTTCTCAAGCAAAAAGGGAGTGGAAAAAGTGTAAGCTTTAATCTAGCCTACATCTTTATTTTAAGAACAAGAAGAGCTTATGACTAGTTGTCAAAGAGATGTATCACAGTGTCCTCATCTCCTTATCTAGTAAACCTGATCTAAAATGTCATATTACTCTACAATGATCAGTTCATATTGAAGCAATGCTATATAACTATGACCATGAATTTTTTTCAAATTTTATACATCAAGACTTTAAAGTATAAAGTATAAAGAGGACCTATTTACCATAAATATTTTGCCTAATCTGCTATTTTTCTTTGAACTATATCAAGGAATGGGATTTTTGCTGGCTAAAGTATACCACCTAGGGACAACTAAATGAGTCAGTAGTTAGAGAACTGGCCCTCAAAACAGGAGAACATGAGGTGAAATCTAACCTCAGACACTTAACATTTACTAGCTGAGTGGCATTGGTCAGGTCACTTGACACTGATCACCTCACCAAAAAGGAGAAGGAGAAGGAAGAAAGAAAATGTAGCACATTTTGGTTAAAAGATATTTAAAATCTTGGAGGGCTAAATTGATTAAAAAAATTAACACTGAGAAAGCCAACAATTTCCTGATAGACTAAAAATAAGAGACTGGGCATGAAAAGTCACCAATTGTGTTATAGGATTAGGAACAAAGGTGCAGGGAAATTATACCTGACTCCATGATATCTTCCTGGATATATTTTCCCTGGTAAATAGATAAGCTTGATTTTGATTATATATATGTATAAAATATTCCATTTCATTGAGTTAGCAGATTGGCCTGATTCAGGTCTGGTCTTCTACAAGTAGGGCACTGATTCATCCATCCAAATGGTTTAAACCAAACTATTCCTGAGGCCATAGTAGCCAGTGAACTCTTCTGTAGTTATAAGGGCAGCTAGGTAGTGTGGTAGATAGAGCATTAGGTCCGGAGTTAGGAAGAGTAGCATTCAAATCCAGATATTTTTTTAAGTCACTTTACTTATTTTTTACCTCAGTATCTTCAAATGTAAAATGGAGATGATAATATTGTGAGTATAAATAGTATAATCATATAATATAGTATAAGTAGTATAAAATAGTATAGTATAAAAAGTATAAATTTAGTATAAAATAATATATAGTATATATAATATAAAATAGCATAAAAATATTTAGGACATATAGTAGATAACACATAAATGTTGTTATTATTTTCACTATTTTATTCTCCATCCAAATCATCACCATGCAAGCTACTAGCTATCTTAGAGTCCTTCTAATTTGCTCTGATCAGTCCCTTATCCTAAGAGCTAGTTTTGTAAATGACCCATCCCTTTTTTCCTCAGACTCGCTTATCCAATGGGAAATAAATGGGTATGCTGAACAATCTTTGAAAGAACTCCAACCATTTTCTAGAACACTTTTTAAATAGAAAAATATCAGTGTTTCAACTACTTTTTACTATAATATTTCTAGGATAATAAGATAATTCTTATGATAATAATTTTTATCTGCATAATTTCTAATAATTTTCAACTTCCAAGTGTTTTCAATTACCAACAAGGTTTTTCAGAAATATTCTACGACCCCAGCAAAGCTCAGCACAACAAACTTGAGTACCAAGCCATTGTTTCCTCCTAGCAGAGCTCTTTTGAAGCCAAACTCTTACCTAATCAGAGGCATTCCTTCTGCACAGTACTCAGGCAAAAAGGAACAGTTTTAGAGATTTTTATTTTATCTTCTGAGGATCTAAAAGAGAAGCTGATACTAATGTATGGCTCACTCAAATATCTGCATAAGTGACAATATTGCTGGAAGCAGGGAGTGAACACGTGAATGAGAAATGCTCATGTTAACTTTATTGCAATTTCTTCTCGGGTCAGGAATGGGCTAACATTTGTGCTAGCTCTCCTAAGCCTTGCTCCAAAGGCTTACTAGTGAATATACTCTCCAAAGAAACAGCCAGAATTGGTCATATTTTTTACTGAGGAGCAAGGTTTTGAATTTAACTGGGAAATTATGAATATATAACAAAGATATTCCTCCATGTTTTTTTCCAAAGGTCTCATTGGAGTTGACTTCACATTCTATGCCCAGCCCATCTAAGAGATGCTTCCCAGTGATGAAATCCTGGGGATTGTCTACCTACATCTGACTGGAATTGGAGTCCTAGGGAACTGTTTCCTCCTCTGCTTATACAGCATTAATTCCATCACTAGTCACAAAACTAAACCAATAAGCATAATTATCATCCAATTGGCCCTTTCTAACACAATGGCACTTCTCTTTAAGGGAATCCCTATTCTAATGAGGGTTTGGGGGGCAAAATGTGTTCGCCATAGTTTTGTACTTGGATTTACAACTTACTTGCAGGCAGTGAGCAGGGATCTCTCTCTCAGCAGCACCTGCCTCTTGAGTGGCTTTCAAGCCATCACTATAAGTCCCAACAGTCATACATGGTTGAAACTCAAAATGAGAGCCTCAAAGTATGTCATTCCCTGCTGTCTCCTCTGCTGGATCACCAATCTGCTTGAAGAGATGGTCTTGCTTATGTATCTAACTGATCCAACAAACAGCTCACACTCTAACAGTGAATGTAACATTAGGACTACAATTCTATATAGCATGAATCATAAAAATACTATCTGGAAATTTGTTCATTCATCTATATTTGTATGTCTCATGACCTTTTTCAGTGGCTACATGGTTTTTATCTTATTCAGACACAACCAGAAAGTCAAACATATTCACAGTCGCAACTTTTCCCCAAAAATCTCTCCTGAGATTAAAGCCACCCAAACCATCCTACTTCTAGTGGGTACCTTTGTTTTATTTAATGCAATCAGCCCATTTTTTATTATTTATATACTTCATTTTCAAGGAATAAAACTCAGGATATTATATGATTCTACCTTTCTGTTCTTATGGTACCCAATGATCAGTCCTTTTATTTTTATCAACACTAATAGGCAGATACTCAAAACCTTTCATACCCTCTAAAAGTACTACTTTCCCTTACAACTGATCAAGTGGTCTTCAATTAGTGTCATTCACTCTCTATCTGAAAGTCTTCACAAGTTTGAGCTCTGATGGTCTCTGGCTTTTTTGACAGAGTTCAGATAGCATTGCAAAAAGTATTTCTAGAGTCATCACTTCCCATGAAGCCCCAACCTCCACTGTGTTCTGCTCAGAAACTATGGACAATGGAATCTATAAACTGCCATTATTCTCCATTGGAATCTCTTCTTCTCCTTTTTGGGTAATATTAAAGTTCTGCTAATTGCTTCCCTGTGTGAAACGATTTTTCTTTATCTGAACTATCCTCCACAGCAGATTGCTGGAAATAGAGTTTAAAAAAATGTTTGGGATTTGAAGGAAAAAAGTTACAGATTGGGGGAAGTGATGAGAATAGAAGTATTCCCCATGGAGGATGCTGGCTGGGTACTTAGGAGACTTAGATTATAATATCATTTAATAGTCAAGAATGTATCTCAGATCAGCCAGGATTTTGAGCATTAGGTCATTTGGAAGCAAGACATTAACTTCACTAGAACTAAGGATTTAAATCTTTTTCTAATGTTCTGCCCTGAAAAGATGAGAGAATAATAGTAGTGAAGTCGCAAATGGCTTGATTCAGTTTGGGAATCACTATCACGATGCAGTTACTGAATGATCTGTTGTAAAGAAAGACATAGATGTGTGGTGAAAAAGAGAATGCTAACATTGTGACAGGTACCTACAAAACTTTTAGAACATGTGACAAATTTTCTTGTTGACTAAACTGCCCATATATCCCTGTTACTCTTTCCTTCTAATCCTAATAGTGCAAAGTGCCTTCTAAATCCTAATAGCCTTGATCCATGTGATAATCTGCTCTTTGCTACAATACCTTCCACATGAACATCTTCCATATGCATGCCCCAAAGAAGAGAAAATTTGGTCTTGATAATGGGATAGCGGGACTGGGGTAGAGACTGTGAGTTTGTGAAAACCTATTTAAATGGTATTACCCATCCATCTACTATGCACATATGACCCAGAATCCAGGCTTTATCTGCTCTTTCCCCACTTCTGGACTCTTGATGGATGGCACATTTAGATCAAAATTCTCTGTCTTCCTGACTATCAATCTTCATTCGTTAATAGCAATTCATGGTAAGGGAAGCAGGGACAAAAAAATTGGAGCACAAAATCTTATGGAAATTGAAAGTTGGAAACTATCTTTATGTGTGTTTTGGAAAAATAAAATATTATTGAGGAAAATAAGAAAGTGCATCATAAAAAAACATGGTAAATACATAGTATAGCATAGTAAAGGCAAAAGTCTAAAAGAAGTAAGGGCACCTATTCCTGGGATACATGCTACAGACTTTTCTCCATGGAACACAACTGAATTACTTCAGCTTTCCAGCTCATCTTCTAAAGCTTAAAGTAAAGCAATATAAAAATAAGCATGTTAAACTGGGGAAAGAGTTTGCAAGGAAAACTGACCATAAAAATCATGACTCTGTTAAAAAAATAGCCTATTCAAAATTACCCTTATCTTACTGGTCCTGTCTATGTTTGTGTGAGAATGACAAACTCCCCTATGTGTGATTGAGCAATGCTTATTTATGAGGTATTAGTCCTTCATCTGAAATTCTATATAAGTATGTGCCATGAGGGATTCTGGGATTTCTAGAAGAACATGGATACTATTATGTAATACATGTCTGAAGCCACAATCCTCTCCATACATATTATTTATTCTTTATGTACTATAGGAGATGCTGGTCACACACTAAAATTGCTCTCTATTGACATCTGTTTTCTTGTGAATAGCAATATACTTTTGTGAATTATGAAACCGGTGTGAAACTGTCACTCTTTTTTTTTTTTTTTTTTTTGCTAAGGCAATTGGGGTTAAGTGATTTGCCTAGGATTACACAGCTAGGAAGTGTTAAGTGTCTGAGGTCAGATTTGAACTCAGGTCCTCCTGACTTCATGGCTGGTGCTCTATCCACTGCACCACCTAGATGCCCTGGAACTGTCACTCTTTATGCAAACTCTATTGCCCTGAAAACACAAATAATATCTGAGCAGAAGTTCCCTCTTCAGTGTCCTTGAAAGCTGACCATCCAAGTATCAGAGTATTACCCCACTGGCAACTCCAGGTGTGTCTAACAATGTTCTAGGACAACCTGCACGATTTTGCCAGGACTCCTAAAATATTTTTTCTAAGGAAAGACATGGAAGCTTTACCGAAGCAATGCTAGGCAATAAGTATTTACTAAAGATTATGTGTTAGACATTAAGTAAATGGTAGAGATACAAATATATGAAAAAATTAAAAGTCTCTGCCTTCAAGATTATATTCTAATGAGGGAAAACCACACAAAAGGAAGCAGAAAGCCTGGGGTCAGTGGAACAAGAAAGAATGCATCTACTCTAGGGCAAAGTAACCTGATTTCTGGAGAAAATCAGGAATAAGATTTAAAATTAAATGGAGATTGGAGAAGCAATGCTACTTTGGTGGAAACATACTTTAAAAGTTTAATTCGACAGTTGTCTTTGATTAAAAGAAATCAAAATAAATTCTTATGAATATCTACCATAAAGAAACATCTGGTCTGTCATGAGACAGTATTTAAAACAAAGTGACTGATGTGGTTGTGAACACTATCTTAGAAAATCATGTGAGAAAGAAAGTTCAGTACATTATGCTAGAAAGGAAATCCAAAATATAAATTTTGGAGATTTCATTTGAGGAGAGGAGTATATCCTGGCTATAGCATAGCAAAAGGGAATTTCACTCACCCTTATTCAAGAATTTAGATGCTAATAAACTGGGAAAATATTTTTACAATCAAAAGTTCTATAAAGGCCTCATTTCCAAAATATATAGAGAATTGACTCTAATTTATAAGAAATCGAGCCATTCCTCAATTGATAAATGGTCAAAGGATATGAACAGACAATTCTCAGATGAAGAAATTAAAACTATTTCTAGCGATATAAAAAGATGCTCCAAGTCATTATTAATCAGAGAAATGCAAATTAAGACAACTCTGAGATACCACTACACACCTGTCAGATTGGCTAGAATGACAGGGAAAGATAATGCGAAATGTTGGAGGGGATGTGGGAAAACAGGGACATTGATACATTGTTGGTGAAATTGTGAATACATCCAGCCATTCTGCAATAAACAAGGAAAATATTTTTACATTCAAAGGTTCTGATAAAGGCCTCATTTCTAAAATATATAATTGACCCAAATTTATAAGAATTCAAGCCATTCTCAAAATTGATAAATGGTCAAAGGATAGGAACAGGCAATTTTCAGATGAATAAATTGAAACTATTTCTAGCCATATGAAAAGATGCTCCAAGTCATTATTAACCAGAGAAATGCAAATTAAGACAACTCTGAGATACCACTACATACCTCTCAGGTTGGCTAAGATGACAGGAAAAAATAATGATGAATATTAGAGAGGATGTGGGAAAAATGGGACATTAATACATTGTTGGTGGAATTGTGAACAGATCCAACCATTCTGGAGGGCAATTTGGAACTATGCCCAAAGAGTTATCAAACTGTGCATATCCTTTCATCCAGCAATGTTTCTACTGGGCTAATATCACAAAGAGATCTTAAAGGAGGGAAAGGGACCTGTATGTGCACAAATGTTTGTGGCAGCCCTTTTTGTAGTGGCCAGAAACTGGAAACTGAGTGGATGCCCATGAATTGGAGAATGGCTGAATAAATTAAAGTACACGAATGTTATAACATATTATTGTTCTGTAAGAAATGACCAGCAGGATGATTTCAGAGTCCTGAAGAGACTTACATGAACTGATGCTAAATGAAATGAGCAGGACCAGGAGATCATTATACATGACAACACCGAGACTATATGATGATCAATTCTGATGGACATGGCTCTCTTCAACGATGAGATGATTCAGGCTAATTCCAATGGTCTTATGATAAAGAGCACCCAGAAAGAAGACTGTGGGAACTGAGTGTGGTTTACAACATAGCACTTTTACTCTTTTTGTTGTTCTTTGCTTGCATTTTGTTTTGCTTCTCTCTCTTTGTTTTTACTGGTTTGATTTGATTTTTCTTGTGAAGCACAATAATTGTATAAATATGTATGCAAGTATTGGATTTAACATATTTCTACCATGTTTAACATATATTGGACTATTTCCTAAATAGGAGAGGGTGTGGGGGAAGAAGAGAGAAGTTGGAACATAAGGTTTTACAAGAGCTAATGTTGAAGAATTATCCATGCATATGTTTTGAAAAATAAAAAGTTTTAATTAAAAAAAAGGTTGCTTCCAGATTCAAAATCCAACCAAAACTCTCTATGATGTTACTTTTGATTTTTTTAACTGCCTAGTCTACTGGGATTTCTTTAGCCTTCTTTCTTATTGATGTTTTGACTGCCTTTGGTCCTTTTTTTAGACTCTTCTCCTTCAAATTCTCTTCTTTCTATATTTTCAAAACAATATTCTGTGTTGTCACTTCTCATATTTTTTAATCCATCTTCATTTTCCTTTGGTTCATATTCATTATGTGTGTTATTCCTTTCTTTGGACTTTACCATTTCACTTGGTGATCTCATTAGCTCTCATGAATTCAATCTTCATTTCAATGCAGCTGATTCTACGGTCATAAAATATCCACAGACCTCTGATCTCTCATTTTGAGTTATCTATTATCTCATTTGATCCTTCAAGAATTCAGGGAAGTAAGTGTTATTACCAAAGTTCACAATTCAGGAAACTGAAAGAAATAGTGTTACGTGACCTATTATCTTTTCCAATAATAGTTCACCTTACATTTATTCTTCCATAGTATTTTCACTCATTTTGTTGTTGTTTGCTTGCATTGTGTTTTCTTTTTTCCCTTTTTGGTCTGATTTTTCTTGTGTACCATGATAACTGTACCATGATAGCTGTGGAAATATGTATAGAGGAATTGTACATGTTTAACATATATTGTATTACTTGCTGCCTCAGGGAGGGTGGAGGGAAGAGAAGGAAAAAAATTTGCAACAAGTTTTTGCAAGGGTGAATGTTAAAAATTATCTATGCAATATTGGATTTAATATATATTTTCTACAATGTTTAACATATGTTAGACTACTTGCCATCTGAGGGAAAGGCATGGAGGAAATGGGGGGATTTGAACACAAAATTTTGTAAGGGCTAATGTTGAAGAATTGTCAACCATGTGTTTTGAAAATAAAAAGCTTTAATAATAAAAAATGAAAGAAGTTACCAAAAGGACCTCTCCTATGACCATCTGACTATGAGCTTCTATCATGCTATTCTTACCTACTGCTTGATCATTAATCTCCTCTGTAAAGAGGAGTGGTATCTTCTACTCAAACATTTCCATACTTCTTATATTCTATACAACCCAGTCATTTTGGACACTTGTAGTTCATCATTCAAACTTCATGGCCCATTCTCTACCTCTCAATTCCTTACTCCCGTCCTCTAAAACTACTCTTCTTCAAAGACTCAAAAAAGTGCCAAAGACATCTGTGCACTTTGAAATGCCTATTCCATAGGGAGTAAACTTTCTTTCACCTGAAATCTTTTTTTTTTCTTCCATTCCTTTGATTTTTCAAACAGTAACTGAAATCTGTCTCATCCTTGACGAGACTTCTCTCTGGCCTCCCTTTTCCAGTACCTGGATTAAAATTTTTATCTTTCTCAACTCCTATTCTGACACAGAGGAATTCAAAGTACATATTGACTATATTTCAAACATCCTAAGCACTCATTTATACAGTCTATTAGTTTCCGAGTATTCACTGTCCCTTTGACCATACTGATGACTTTTTTTTTCTTTTTTATACTCTATATTCTCTAGGGGGGAATTTTTTTGGGGGGGAAGAGTAGAGGGAATGGCATTATTTTCCCCTGCTTGTTCTCCATATATTTCCCTGCTTCCTCTCAGTCTCTTTGGATAGAGCCTCACACACTACAACTGTATATGATCTATAGGATTTTGTATTGGACCCCTTTTTTCTCCTCTATCACATTTCCAGTAATTGTACACCTTTCTCCCTGCCATACCTTAAATTTAGTGACACTGGGTTCCTTACCATTCCACAGACAAGATGCTTCATCTATGAACTTCAAATAGGTTCTCTGATTGTCCCCCCAGCATTAAATATTCTTCTCCCATATCCCTGCCATCTGGCTCCCCAGTTTTCTTTAGGATTCAACTAAAATTCTATCTTTTACAAGAAACATCTTCCAAATTTTTTTAATCCTATTGGTTTTCCTCTATTATTTCCTGTTAGTGACGTATATAGTTTGTTTGTATATATTAGTTTTCTTTTTGTCTCTCCCACCATCACCACTGCGAGTTCCTTGAGGGTAGAAACTGCTTTTTGCCAGTTTTTGCATACTCAACACTTAGCATAGTGCCTGTTAATTAATAAATATTTATTGACTGTTGACTCCTCCACCCTACATATACAAAGATAGCTATATTTGATACTGCTTTCTCCAACAAATGTGAGACAACCAGGTAGGTAAGTGTATAAAATGTTTGGATGGGAATCCAGAAGATATGAGTTCAAATTTAGCCTTAGGCATTTATAATCTCTATGATTCTGGACAAATTATAATCTCTATTTAGCTCACTTTTCTCAGCAGTAAATTGGGGATAACAACATTACCTTACCTTGTGGTGAGGGTTGTGTTAGGATAGAGTGAAATATTTATAAATACATAACAAAGTTCCTGTAACATCGTGGGCTCTATAAAAATGTTTATTTTCATACCTTTTCCCCTTCCATATTTAAGAATTACAAAATCCTCTGATCTTACATAATTGATTGATTTTTAACATCATCTTCTACCTTTTCTCAACAAACTACTTTCCACACTGTAACCTCTAACCTCTCAGGTCTCTCCCAGGTCACTTCCTCCATAATAGCCATTTTCTCCTTTTTTTCCTTATCTTGATGTATTGATGAAAAGATTTCAATTCTAAACTATTTTCTCTGGAGTCTTTGGCCAAGTAAGTACTTCATCACCCTGCCAAACATCAGTTTAGATCACCCTCAGGATCCACTATTTTCTTTGTACACAGATGCTGCTGAATAAAAGTAGAGGAAATCATGTAACTGTTCTGCCTAGCCCCATTAAAATTTTATTTAACAGAACCTCCACTAGGCACTCACATCTGTTAGGTAATCTTATACTTCTCTTATCAACTAACTCACTCACTCTTTCATATTGCTTTTCCAATCCTATTTGACAATCACATAATCTATCATGGCTCCCTCTCATTTGAGAGCCTTGATTCATATAGTACAGAAAAAAAATTGAGGTCGCTTAACATGAACTCCTTCTTGTCCCCTCTTCCCTATCTTATATCACTCAAATGTCAGCTGTTACTGTGCCTTCTTTCAATCCTACCTCACTTATTGAAGTCTTACTCCTTATTAGGGGACAAACCTCTACTTAAAGAAACGATCCCATTCCATTCCATCTCCTCCAACAGATTTCTCCCTCAGTGATTCCCACTTTACCATATATTTTCAACTTTTCCTAGTCTACTGGCTCCTTCTCTACTACCTACAAACATGCCCATGACTCTTCCATTCTAAGAAAATCTGCTTTTGATCTCTTCTTCTCTGCTAACTATTGTCCTATAATTCTTCTATTCTTTGTTACTAAATACTGTAAAATGGGACATCTACAATAGATCCTTTCACTTTATCTTCTCGAGCTCTTTTAATTTCTTTATATGTGACTTCTAGCCTTAGATCATTTCACTGGAACTTCTCCTTTCAAAGTTATCAATGACCTCTGAATTATCAAATCCAATGGCCTTTTTAATCTTGACTTCTTTGCAATTTTTGATATAGTTGCTCATACTCCCCTTTGATAGTTCTTTCTGTGTAGTTCTTCAGGAAACAATTACCTCTTAGTGTTACACCTTCCTATCAATAGTGTCATAACTGGAGATACTAATTAACCAATACACCTTGGTAGCACATAGGAATTAGCATTGAAACAAAAGTTAACTTTCTTTTATATAGGTCCTGGATTCCTCGGATAAACATTGTGGCAATTCTGCACTGGAGGAGCTCTGAGGGAAATAAGCTTAGATATGACTGTCGTTTATAACTGCATCCCTGATCTTCTTTCTCTGTCATACTGCTCTGTGTGACAGAGATAACACATACATGCACACTGGCTTAGTGGTAGCACACCAGTGTCGTGTTCTACCCATCACCTCCTCAGGAGAAATGAGTTGGGTAAGTTTCCTTGTTGCCCTGGCCCAGAGACAAAGATTAAGAGGACTGAACTATCTCCTCAGTTTAGAATTTATATATCAGAATCCAAAAACAGTTAATTCAAGGGAAAAGAACCTATTACTCTGGAACTCTGTGGTGAAACTAGGTAGAAGCCCCTGAAAATTAAAACAAAAATTTTAAGGACTCTTCTATGGTCTGTAAAGATTAGAATTACCTATTGAGAGGCAGAGCTAAATTTCAATCCTTCTAATCTGGGATCCACCTGAGTTTCATCAAGTCAATGTGGTTAAAAGTCAAGTGAATTCACATAGGATTTGCTGCTGGAAGTTTCTGGGCAAATAGCAAGCCCAGGTATCTATATTCTGAATCCTTGTCCCATACATTTTAAGGATTATTAATGAATTCAAAATCAAGGACCAAAAGTTTGGAGAATTCACTAATAATAAGCGACATTTCATTGAGTCTTTTAGGTTGATTAAAAACATGAAAGTTCATAGCAACCTTATTATGTGAATACAGGAAACTTTCTTCTCAGTTTGTTACTGATACTCTTTAGGAAGGGAAACAGATATGAAATGTAATTCTTGCAAATCTGAATGTTTCTAGGTGAAAGCTATGTAACCTTTTCTAAGATGAGTAAAAACAAGAGCTTTGACTCATGAGCATAAAAGTAGCAAAGGAAAAGAAACTAAAAGGATGCCCAACATTTTGAGAACAGGTGAAAAACTATATTCTATAAGTTTAATGTAATATTGCTTTGCTGTAAGAAATGATAAAATTCATATATTCTATGAATTAAGCTAAAATTATTGATAACATTTCAGCAGAATTTAATACTTGTATAAATTGATGGAGAGAAAAGGAAATAGAACAAGGAGAATACTATAACAATCATAATAAAATAAAATAACTTCCTGAGAGTTGTTAACAGTTTATGGATACAGTATCAAAACTTAAAGATTCCTCTTGTTTAATGAGAGGGCTTTTGAAATTAAACATTTTTAAAAACAGCATCATGTATTGATTTCATCTGAAAGTGAATGCTAAAATTCATGATCATACCATGATCACATTCCTAAAAGAAAATGAACAAAAATATCTTTTCTTTCTCTACCAATTTGAATATCATTGGTTTTTCTCCTTTCTTTTTCTTTTTTTTTGTTCAATTTCTTTTCACAAATAAATGTAATTAAGCAAAACAAATCTTCTTAACCACTTCACATCCCAAATCCATCAGTTATAATGGATCACATATTACAGCTGCTTTCTCAGCAGTCCTTTAGGATCTTGAATCTTGATTAAGTTGACAAGAGTTCTTACAGATTTCAAAGTTGTTCTCAAAGGAAAAATGCAAATTAATCATGACTATATTTTAAATTGCTCCAAATTATTGATGATTAAAGAAGTAAAAATTAAAGAAATTTTGGCAATTTATCTTATATCCATCTCACTAGCAAAAATGAGGAAAAGGCGACATTATACATGAAATGACTGTTTATTGAGTAACACATACTTGTTGGTAGATACTTAAATAAGTTCAACCATAGTGGACAGCAATTTGAAATGATACAAAAACATTAATAATAAGGCAAATACTTTAATCCAATTATACTTCTGTTAGACCTATATTCCACCAAAAAAATCAAAAAAGAAGGGCTTTTATGTGCCAAAATATTTATAGCAGCCCCCTTTGTGGTATAAAGCACTGGACATCATAAAGGGGCTGATCATGAATGTTGAAAGGCCTATATAAATTGTGATCTATTAATATGATCAAGTATTATTATGCCTTAAGAAATTAAGAAATAGAGGATTTCAAAAATACATGGAAAAACTTATAGGAACTGAAAAACGAAAGAAGGTGGAATAATTGGAACAATTTACAGTTGGCATCAATGTATTAGAAATGAATAGTTTGAGGATTTCTGATAACTAGTGAATAAGTAAGCAGAAACAGGTGAACAATTTATAAAATGATAACACCAAATGTCTTAAGAACTCTGAAAAACACAATGATAAAAATGACTTCATATCCTGTAAGCTCTCTCTTCTCCCTCTTCCCCATGTTACAGCACTCAAATGTCTGCTGTCACTATGTCTTCCTTCAACCTTATTTCACATATTGAACTTGTCTTACTCCTTATCAGGATTCCATCCTCTACCTGAAGAAACAATCCCATTCCATCCTATCTCCTCCCACAGACTGATCTCTTAATAGTTTCACTTTATCATACATCTTCAACTTCTCTCAATTTGCTGTTTCCTTCTTTACAGCTTACAAACATGCCCAAGTCTCCTCTATCTTCAAAAAAAAAACCCAAAAAACCCAACCCTGATTTGATCTTTTCTCCCCTGCTAACTCTGGTCTTATAATTCTTCTAAAACACTTTGTGACTAAATATCTTAAAATGAGCCATCTACAATAGATGTCTTCACTTTTTTTAACTCTTTTAATTCCTTTATATCTGACTTTGAACCTTGTCATTCCACTGAAATGTCTCCTTCCAAAGTTACTAATGATTTCTTAATTTCTTCAAATCCAGTGACCTATTCACAGTCCTCATTCTTATTTTCTCTGCAATCTTTTATACAGTTGATCACACTCTTTCCTTTCATAGTTCTTTCTATGTAGGTCTTCCAAAAACAATTCCCTCTTGGTTTTAATCTTCCCTGTCAATAATTAGCATTGTAACTTTAGAGATTCTATTTAACCAGTAGACAATAGTTGTATGACATAGGAATTGGCATTTGGGACAAAAGTTAACTTTTACATAGATCTTATATTCCCTAAACAAACATTGGAACAACTCTGCAGGTGACATGATAATCACAGCTCTGGGGGAATGATCTCAGACATGATTGTCTTTATAACTATATCCCAGGCTCTTTTCTTTTATCATACTGCAATATATGCCCTGACAGACACACTTCCTTACTGCTCTGTTTTAACTACCACCACCAGATCAGGAAAAACCAATTAGGTAAGTCTCTCTTTGCCTTAGCCTCAGAGACAAAGTGTGAGACAACTGAAATACCTACTGTTTAGAGTTTATATATCAGCATCCTTGGACACAGAATAGGTGTTTTAAAATGGGCATTATAAAATGGGTATTATTTTTAAATGGGCTTTGTTAATTCAGGGGGAAAGAACCCATTGCTCTAGAATTCTCTGTGGTAAGATTGGGGATAACCCCCTGAAAATGAAAATCATCTGGGGTGTTCCACAGTATTGAAATGACAGTGTTCTTGTTTGGCAGAGAAAAATAAAAGTTCCTCAGTCTTTCTTCTTAATCTTGGTTCTACCTCACTTTGGCCAAGAAAATGGGCTTAAGGTCAAGTGAACTCACATAGTATCTGAGGATGGGAGATTCTGAGCAAACAACAGAACGAGGTGTCTATATACTGAATCCTTGTCCTTCACAGACTGAGGAGATGATGGAAAGGGGATGTTATTCCTCCGTGTTAGTAGAGGAGCACAACTTTTGTCCATTTTAGTTTTGAGTTTATGAATATAGTATCCATTTTTTTCTTGTTGAATCATCCTGGCCAAAATACTATCATTGAATCATTTTAATATTTATCATTAAAAAAAAAACTAAACATGTTTCGTAAAACATATCCTTTGACATAGGATTATAGGACTTTATATTACTCAATATGACAAGAATTTCACAGAATATTACTGAAAGTGAAAGGTATTTAATTTTAACAATAGAAATAGGAAAATTTGATTTTTGCAAAACACTTGAAAGCAAATGAAATTTTTTAAAGTTGTAGCTACAATCTGATTCAAATACTATTTGTTTATGAAACAGTTCTTAGAGGTCCTCCACCAGAAAAAATGTTTGTTGATGTAAGCAAACAAAACAATGTTAGATAAAACCACATACAACAAAAGAATGGGGAAATGAATATATACACTACTAATAAAAAGATAAAGTGCTTAATGTGAACTTATATTACTGTATATTACTAATACAAGGTTTTTAGAAATTCATTCAGCTCTTGATGTCTACATTAAATATAAAGATATTTATAGTAACAAAGCATATGAAAAGAAAGTTAAATGAGTAACTCTGCTAAGACATAATTAATTTTTTATTTAAACAATTTGCTCAAAATAGATTTAGAAAAATAATTAGATTAAATATCTGTTACACATTGTAAGTATAAGCTTGTATAATTATAGACAGCATTTGTTGTCTGCTTGGACTGGTAGTGAGTATACAAATGTTCTCAATAAAATTAAAATAATTGATGAGAAGGATTTCTCTGCTTTCAGCTAGCCTCTTTCAGGGAAAGGAAAAGCTGCTTTAGGATGAATGACCTAGTAGAACAAAGTCACAATCTTGAATTCCATGTAGATTTAGAGCAGTCCATAGAAGTCCAAACCTCCAGATTTTACTATGATTGCCTTTATTTCCTCCCCATCATAACCCACCACATACTCCCAAAGTGCTGAGAGTTACTGTGGAGACTAGACAAAATAGAGTAGATGCCCTGACCAGGCAGGGAGTGCATATATACATATACATATATGTGTATATATGTATATGTGTGTGTGTGTGTGTGTGTATATATATATATATATATATATATATATGTATGTATATTCATTCCCAGCCTGCCAGAGAAGAATACAGCACAAACAATTGCATGAAAGATCATTCTGACTGGCAAGTCTCAGAGGTTTCATGTTTATCTCCTAAATCTCAATCTATACTTTTTCTCACTGCCCTGGGCCAGGACCCACATTAATGGTATCTATGTTTAAAAACCATCATATTATAATAAGTTTTTATGGTTTCCTTTTTGTCCAAGAAAAAATATATTCTTTATAGAGGGATATAGTCAGGTTCTTTTTCTCTTCCCAATTGAATACAGTGGATTATGTGACTGCTGTCACACTGAAAAGATCACTAATTTTGGAATCAGAGAACCGGGGCTCAAATTTGGATTTTGCTGTTTACTTTCCAAATGACCCAGAATTCCATTCTTTCTTTAGTGCCAAATTTAGTGATTGTACTAAGAAAAATGGAAGTTGGTTCAACTAAGCTCAAAGACATTCTCCCTTTAGATGCAATGAATTGGTTTCTCCCTTGAGTCCTATATGGTCTGCTTAGGCATAGAATCATGCTCAGTGATTCATGATATATACTCCCAACTCTTCTTGCCAGCTGAAATGAAGAACTAGAAAATCTGAAAGTTTTCTCAAGGTCTACTTAGGTTTTCCAAATAGCAGGTAGTAGAGCTGATTGGAACCTAAAATGGGTGGTTGGCACAGGTGCTTAGTACATGGAATATGTTTTTAAAACATCATTATATTGTGACTAAAGAGATTTTAAAATTTTAATTTCTGAAAAATTCTGAGTTTTTTGTAGTCTTTAGGCTTGGAAAAAATAACATTCATATATAAAACAAATCAGATTTGCTATAGAAAGAATATTCCTGAGGAAGGCCAGCAGTCAATAGAGAGAATAGAAAGCCTTCCATATCTACAGCCACTGTGGTTTAAACTCCTGCTAAGTACAGCACATGGCACTGGAGGACAAAGAAACAATGAGTTTCAATAACTCATTTACTATACTCTCAGAGCTTAGAAGCAAGACCAATATGAATGAATAGTAAAACACCTATGTCCTTATATTTAGGATCTCTGGTCTGTATAGTATTCCTAGATCATGTGACCATGGCTGACCAGACCATAGTTCTTTACTCTGAGTGCTCTTGAGAAAAAAAGGTCATGTTTAAAATGGATCTTGAAAAATATAAAGGACTCTGTAAATGGTAGTTTGTATTTTCCAAATTATCTATTTCCCTTAATTCAGCTTAAGATCAAATGAATTTCTGGAGATTCCATAAAATACCAAAAATATATGTTTAACTTGCTATTCAATGCAGCTACAGACTATAATTCTGTCATCAAAGAATTGTTGGGGGCATTATACAATACATTTGAGAGCTATTGGAATCTGGAATTTCTAACAGAAGAGTTTGGATAAGGCATTGTGGTATAAGACCCTAATAGGGGCCCTCAAAAAGGCAATGCTTGATCTTCCCCCAGAGCTCAAAGACCATTTCAGAACTGGACATATGGACAAATGTGCCAAATTTCTTCTTTTGAATTGCTGAAAATGGCGGTTATGGCTTGAACAGTTCAACAAGCTAAAAATAAATAGGTTCCACTCCCACTCTACAAGTGTGAAATTTAATTATCTTTCCTTGCCTGAGACTTCCATTAAGGGATTATTGCTTGGGCAACTCCAGTAAATGCTCTAGGCCTTCTTGATCACACAGAAATGATGACTGCTTGAACAAGACCCCTGTAACACATAAGCAAGGCCAAAGGAGGGAGGCTCTGGCCCACTTCTGCCGTTTTCTCTTCCTTTAAACAGAAGAAAGTCACCATGAGCTAGGCATTTCTAGCATTAATGATAATTTAAGATGTCAACAACTTCTGGTCCTGCAGCTAGCTATAACTGAGATCTCCTACTCATCTTCACATGAGGAAGCCTAGCATGACTTCAATCTAACAATGGGAGAAGATCACTTAGGTCCAGGAACCATCATTAGCAAAAGTGAGAGATCAAGTCTGGGATTGCAAGTCTTTCCTCGTTTACACATTAAGCTTCTTCTAAAAATTTTTATCATTCTTACTGCCTGACTCCTTCTCTTCATTCAATCCCTTATTATCCCTTTTCCTCACCAACTCCCTTCCATCTTTATTTCTTTACTTCCATCTTTCTTTTTTCTTTTCCTTCTTCCCTTTCTTCCTAGTTTCTCTTCATTCTTTTGCTTCTTTTTTTTCCTTTCCCCAATATACCTTACATTTGTTCTTTATTCTATCCTTCCTTCTTTTCATTCTTGTCTTCTTTTTCTCTTTTATGTTTTGCATTAAGATTTTATAATTCTTGAACCAGCTACGCCCAGAGAAAGAACTCTGGGTGATGACTAAAAACCATTACATTGAACTCCCAATCCCTATATTTATGCCCACCTGCATTTTTGATTTCCTTCACAAGCTAATTGTACAATATTTCAGAGTCTGATTCTTTTTGTACAGCAAAATAACAGTTTGGTCATGTATACTTATTGTGTATCTAATTTATATTTTAATATATTAAACATCTACCGGTCATCCTGCCATCTGGGGGAGGGGGTGGGGGGTAAGAGGTGAAAAATTGGAACAAGAGGTTTGGCAATTGTTACTGCTGTAAAGTTACCCATGCATATAACCTGTAAATAAAAGGCTATTAAATTTAAAAAAAAAAAGATTTTATAATTCTGCTTCAAATCTTTCCTGTGCCAGGTCTCTTATCTCACAAAGAAAAGCATTTTGTATTCTTTCTTTATGTCATTATTATAATTGTTCTGTCACTCAGACCCCACAGACTGTAGCATACCACCCTCTTCTATATTCAATTGTCTCAAAAATTCTATACAAGCTCATATTCTTTGCCTCTGTGGTATTATTCATCTACTCCTCCTCTTTCCCCTTTGTTTTTGTCCTGAATTTTTCCCGACCACTGGATATTTTCCAGTGAGTCCTATCTTCTAATTATATGACTAAAGTATTTAAGCTTCAGTTCAGTATTTAACCTTCCAATGAATAATATAATTTCTTTAAGTATTGATTCTATCCAAGGGACTCGCAGAAGTGCTATTCAGGACCATATATTGAAAATATTGTTTTCCTCATAGTCCATACATTGCTAGGTAGTTTTGGCTATAAGGGCTATGGGCTGCAAGGTGATGTTTCTGCTTTTCAGTATGCTGTCCCAATTTGCTATGTCTTTCCTTCCAAGGAAAAAGCTTCTTTTAATTTTATGACAGTAGTTATCATGTGCAGTGATCTTCTGAAGCCAAGAATATAAAAACTGAAACTCTTTCCTTTGCCTGGCAGTTCAATTTAAGAAAGGACCTCAGGATCTGATATATTATTTTATTTCAGAATCTTCTTAAGAGAATTCAAATAGAAGTG
Source organism: Sarcophilus harrisii (assembly GCF_902635505.1). Lineage (NCBI taxonomy): Eukaryota > Metazoa > Chordata > Mammalia > Dasyuromorphia > Dasyuridae > Sarcophilus > Sarcophilus harrisii. The sequence goes on from NC_045431.1 coordinate 254,621,723, forward strand.
ATTCAGTTTCCTGGCAGAATACTCATAGACAGTTCAGTTTTCACAGACATACAATAGTGAATTCAGTACAATGATTCTATAGGCCTTCAATTTGTTAGACCATTAAATTATCTTTTCCCTCCCACACTTTTTTGAAACACTGAACTAGCTCTGACAATACATGAATCTATCCTCATCATCTATGTGTACAGCACTGGGAATTATACCACCAAAGTTAGTGAAGTTGTCCAAAACATTCAAAATTTCTCCATTTGCTGTATCTATTTGGTTTCATATTTGCATAATACAGTCACAGCGGGTGAAGAACCTCTTCTTATCTTGGTGTAAGTTATCAGGCTAAAATTATTATAAGAGTCAGAAAATTTATCCATATACTGTTTCATCCACAGCCTCAAAGCCTGCATTGAGTGCACAATTGTCTACAAACAAAAAGTGTCACATAAGCTCTCTCTCCACTTTAGTTTTGTTTATAATCCTTTCAAGTTAAATAATGTATCATTAGAACATAGTTGACTTTGAAGCTATTTTCCCCCTCATTGAAAGCCTCTAACAACATCACTGAAAACATCATGTTAAAAAGCATGGGAACCTGCATCCAGATCAACTTCACTCCAATGATGGCTGGGAAAGTACAAAAGTAACATCCATTATCCAGAGTTTCTATAAGAATATCATAATTAAAATTATATAAAACACCAATTAATTTCTCCAAGCCACCAAATTTTGCCATGATCTTTCATAACCCTTCACAACTGTCAGTATCAAAGACCTTGATCAGATCTATGAATGTTGTGTACAGACACTCTTGACACTTCAAAAGTTGTCATGCAGATATTATATTTATATTGTCTTGGGAAGCTGACCATTTTCCAGGATCAGCCTCCTAAGGAAGATTCTGGCAAGAAATTTGCTGGCAATAATGTACAGAAAAACCCTACCTTGAATGTCACGGGGCATCCAATTCTTTTTTCCTTTATAAAAATTGACAGTGGAGACATTCTTGAACTCCTAGGGGACAACATCATCTTTCCATGTAATCTGGAAGATTTTAATCAGCTTTTGAATGGGCAAAGAAAATCTTGCTTTGAAATCTCTGCTACCATAAAATGAGCACTAGGCACCTTGACACACAAGAGGATCATAACAGCCCTCAAAACTTCATTTAGCAATTCAACCCACTCATGAATAACCAATATTTCTCCAGTTATTTAAATATGAATTTACTTGCATAAAAAGTTTTATAATAATGTTCATGTAGTTCCTGAGGTACTTTTTTAGCAGATACACTACCAGTATTTTTTACTGCTATATTTATTTTAAATAGCTTTCTATTACTGTCTCCTCTTGTAGAGTTTGCCAGTGATATATAGAACTATGGTTAGTTTATATGCTTTTATTTTATATCCTACTACTTTGCTAAAATTATTAACTGCTTAGAGAGATTATTAATTGTATCTCAAAGATTATCCAAGTATATTAGCATGTCATTTGAAAAAAAGATCATTTTCTTATCCTATTGCCCATTCTGATTCCTTCAATTTTTTCTTCTCTTATTGCTACTAATAGTATAATATATATTGAGCATATATATAAAATTGAGGGGATGTCTTGAAGTGGGAAATGGATAAACAAGTTCTTGGATATGATTGTGATGATATAAGAAAAGGTGAGATTTATACTGTCATGAAATCCTGAAAAGATTTGCAAGAATTGTTGCAAAGTGAAATGAGAAAAGGCAGAACATTGTACATAATAACAGCAATGTAGTGTGATAAACTGTGAATGATTTAGCTATTCTGACCAATAATGTATGACTATGATCCAAAACAGATTCTGAAAAGCTTATGATGCAAATGTTATATTCATTTCCAGTAAAGATATAGTCTAAGTATAGAACAAATTATATTTTTTCTTTTTTTTTTTGACTTGCTTTCTTTCACAATGTGACTAACATGGAAATGTTTTTCATGACTGTACATGTATAATCTATAAAACTTCTTGCATTACAATGAAGAGGGGAGAACACAAGAAATGGAGAGAGTTGAAATAAAAACTTATTTTTAAAAATGTTGGAAAAATTTCACATACAATTAAGGAAAAATTGTTACTAAATGAAAATAAAGAAAAGACAAACAAATTGATTTCAGAAAAATGTAGAAAAGAAAAGAAAGAGACAGAGATGATTTCTAATTCCAAATACATGAAACCCAAATGTTAATAATAGTTTTACATGTAATTGGAAAAATTAAAATATTTAAAATGTGATTATCCAGCAGTACTGGTTTTTTCATATTTTTTTAAACACTCTAAGACACTATTTCTTCAAAGGGATTATAGGCCATAGTAGTATATTTAATGATCACCTGAATTAAGCTCACCCATTTCTGTACCCAATATGTTGATGTTTAACCTATCTCTTGTTTGACCACACCCAGCTCACCTTGTTTCAGAGATCTTACATTACAGGTTCTTTTGCAATATGTATCTTTATAGTATCAAACTTAACTTTCCATCACTAGATTCATCTACATCTTAGCTTCCTTTCAGCTTTGGTCCAAATGCTTCATTAGTACTGAAGCAACTTCTTTTATCCTTTGCTTTTCCTAAGTAACACTATGGACATCTCACAACCTGAGAGGGCTCATCACCTGCTATTATATCTTTTATCATTTTAATATCGTCCATTAGAGATTTCTTGACAATGACACTAGATTAGTTTTCCTTCTCTAGTGAATCATATTTTGTCAGAACTCTGCTATGACCAGTACATCTGGGTAACCCAGCAAAGCATTGCTCATAGTTTCCTGGAGCTATACAAACCCTTCTTCGATGACAAAGCAATGATTAAAAGCTTTAAAGACATTTAATTAAAGAAACTGGAGAAGAGCTTTAAAATGTCTTCACCAAGGAGAGAAGGGTATTATAAGAAAATGTGGGGAGAAAGATATTATAAGAAAATTTGCAAGGCCCTACTCAGGCTACTATAGATTTTCTTTTAAAAGTTTTGAAATTGTTCTTGACCCATAATTGATTCAGTGGATTCTAGTTTAGATTGACCAAGATAGACTGAGGTAAAGGGGCTTTATAGAGGATTCTAATATAACAAAGGGAAAGTCCATCTCTTCAACTGCCATAAAGAAGGAAGTAATGAAAGGTGAAGGGAGGACTTCACATGAGTTGGAGGAGAGAAGGAAGAGCCCTCTATGAAAAGCTTTAATGTTTCTTGAGTTGTAAGTCAAGATTCTCTGCTAAGAGTGGGTGAATATACTGATATGGGAGGCTAAATGAGTCATGAAGCTTCACTATAATCATTGGAGAAAAGAGGATAACAGATAGATTAAGAAAGGTAGAATGTTAACCTTTTAGCACTAAAGGACGCTGCTTAGATTAGAGAACAAAAATTAAAGAAAATTCAATCAACTTGGTTTTCTCATTTCCTTCAGCTCTTTGTCAGGGGTGCATCACTAGTAGCAGAGAACATATGGTTGAAAAATCTGGGAAAGTATTTTGACAAGATATGATTAGCTATAGGACAGGAAGCAAGAGCAAAAGTATTCAAAAATAGAGGATACTCAGAACTTGAGTTGATTCAATAAGGATTCCCTTCAGATAAGGAATATTTGCTATTGACAAAGGAGAAAGAAAAGAAGGATAAAGAGAAGAATAAAGATATTGTAATGTCACAGAACAGGATTGGAAGTTGACTTAGAAAAAAATGGTGTGGTAACATTTTGTCATTTGGGAGTTTGATGATAAACTAATGCTCACTTTCTCAACAAATTTGTTCTTCCTTATGTGTACTATATTAAAGTTCATGAAATTAAACTGGAAAACACTGACTATACCAAGTCTATGTTCTACTCAGCTCCCAAAATGATCTTAAAGCACAGAACCCACATAATCTTCCTCAATAAACCCCAGAATTCCCCCTGCCATCCACATTAAAATATTCAAGCCCTTCAAAAACTGACTCATCCCACCAGTGCAATAGTATTCCAAAATCTCCTCTGCCTAGTTACTCTTGGAATTACCAGCACTAGTATAATTCCTATTCTGAGAACAAAGCACTCAACTCCCAATTCAATGCATTTTTACTGCTTGATTTAACTACCTCTCATTCACTCTCTACTTATTTCTACTTCCTAGATTTCCTTATATTTTTCAAATCTCAGCACAAGTCCAGTTTTCTAAAAGATTCCATTTCGGAGGCCCTCTATTCTTAATGCCTTCTTTCTGGTTATTTTATTCAATATGTCATTCATATATATATATATACATATATATATACCTATTTAAATATATTCATACATATCTATATGCACATTTCATTTGTATATAATTGTTTGCAAATTATCTTAGCCATCATTGAACTGTGAACTCTTGAAAAGCAAAGATGATCTTTTCCCTTTCAATTAATCTTCAAAATATAGAATAATGCCTGGCATATGATAAGCAATCAAGAATTATTTAGTAACTGAATGGATGATATAATTCCCCATGTTTCTCCACAGGTCTCAATGGATGACAGCATATTCACTTCTCAAGATATCTAAAGAATGCTTTCTGACAACAAAATTATAGGTATAGTATTCCTGCAACTTACTGGAATAGGTATCCTAGGGAACTGCTTCCTCCTATTCCTGTGTAGGTTTCATTTCCTCACTGGTAACAGAAATCAACCCATTCATTTAATTATCATTTCTTTGGCTTTTTCTAATATCCTCTTGGTTCTCTTCAGAGGAATCCCTACAGTAACAAAGATGTGGGGAGTGCCATGTTTGCTGGATGGCCTTGGCATTAGAATCATAACTTACCTACAGAGATTCCCCCGAGGTCTTTCCCTCAGTATCGCATGTCTACTGACTGCTTTTCAGGCCATCATCCTTACTCCCCAAAGCTCCATGTGGGCAGAACTCAGAACTAGAGCTATAAAATGCATCATTCCCTGTATTCTCCTTGTCTGGATCTTCAGTATGCTAATAAACATCATCGGGTTTCTGTTTCTCACTAATCTAAAGAATACCACAGAAAGTAAAGATGGATGCAACTTTGGATATGGAATTCTGGATCTGTATAACACAGATCATTTAACGATTACATTTGCAACATTTGTCCATGATACTTTGTTTGTATGTCTCATGGCCGGTTTCAGTGGCTACATGGTCTTTATCCTATATAGACACAACCAGCAAATCAAATATATTCATAGCACCAGCCTTTCTCAAAAAACCACCCATGAGGTCAGAGCTACCAAAGTCATTCTGCTTTTAGTCGGTACATTTGTTATCTTGAATATGCCAAGTCCTATATTTATTCTTGGTCTGTTTTATTTTAAAGAATCAAATACTTGGGTAAGGCATGTCTCTACCCTTCTTTCTCTATGTTACCCAACAGTCAGTTCTTTTATACTCATCAGCATTGACACCCAGATGTCCAAGGGTTGTTGTATTCACTGATGGAGAGAATGTCTTCTGTCTCCTCAATGTTTTTTTTTTTTCTCTAGAAAAATAGACTTTGAATTTTGGAACTTTGCTGAACATTTATTTTAAACTTCCTCACTCTACATGAATATGAGTTAGAGGGCCAAAATCAAACAAAAATGAAGTCTGCTTTCTCAACTCCAATCTTGCATCTATATTGAGCATTTGTAACAGGATAATTTCCTTAAAAGTTGAAAACTCCTGAAAACAGCTTAAGGTGCAAATGTTCCTCCCAGTTGGGATTCCAAAGAATTTCCTGAAATCTAGCAAATAGCACTTTATTCTCCTTTCAAGTCCATTTCATTTTGTTCTCCTTTTTTAGCCTCAAGGATTTCAAGAAATACTGACTATAAGAAATACTTAACTTAAATAATCAATTATTGGCCATAATTGTGGTGCATATCATAATTGTCATTTAGATTGGAAATTGGAAAATTGGAAAATTGGAAGATTTGCTTGATGGAAGGAATGTTTCATTTTTGTTATTTTATATCCAGCAGTGTTTGACATGTTACATGAACTTAACTTTTTTTGAAAAATACATGTAAAATATTGGGGTTATTTGGGGAAAAGATTAAAAATAAAATTATGGTACATTTGATGATTATTCTAATAGGAAAGAGGATTTAACTTAGGTTGGGGGAACTTAAAAATTATCTTTTGATAATTGGATTATGATACAATTGGTTTCCCTTCTAACTTCTATTTATTTCATTTCATTCACTAAAAGCCTTATTCTGAGAAGGGAATTATATTTCACGAGGCTGCCAAAGAGATCCATAACATAAAAAAATACAAAGAGAAAGATGAAAACATATGCATGAATAAATAAAATAGCAACCATGGTAAAAGTAAAGAAGAATTTGGATTCAATCAAAATGTCTAACTTTGATTCTTAGTTGTGACCTCTCTCAATTTTCTCATTAGAAAAATAAGGATCATAATGCCTGTCCTATCTTTCTCTCATCATTTTTGTTAGCTTCATGTAATAATGCATGCTCTAAGTTTTGAAAAATGTATTATTGCAATAGACACTTTCAGATTCCTCTTGTTTCTTGAAATTTAAGTAAAACAATTAAAATGTATTATTCAATGTCTTCCATGTGAAAGTGTATGCAACATTTCACATCTCATAGCACAAACACAAATCTAAAAGGAAATTAACAAAAATCTCTTTTCTCTTCCTCTTATCATGAATATCATAGGACAAAAAAAAAAAAGAAAAAAACTAACAAATAAGTATTGTTAAGCAAAACAATCTAAACCATTCCACATCCCAAATCCATCACCTTTCCATAATAGATAACACATTACAAATGTTTCCTCATAGATCCCCTAGAATCTTGAATGGTGATTATGTTGAAATTCTTACAAATTTCAAATTTGATCTCAAGGGGGAAAATGCAAGTTACTTATAGCTATGTTTTTAAATGCTCCAAACTCTTGCTAATTTAAAAAGTGCAAATTAAGGTATTTTTATCTTATATACATCACAGTGGCAAAAATGTCAAAAAGGAGAAATTATAGGTGAATTGAAAACATAGAAATGGGCACACTGATACACCGTTGGTAGACCCTTGAATAAATTCAACCATTGTTGACAACAATTTGAAATGACACACAAAGTTAATAACAAGTAAAATTTTTTACTCAATTATATCACTCTTAAGCCTATACCCAAAGAAGATCAAAGAAGAAAAGGGCTTGTATTTGCCAAAATATTCATAGAAATCCCTTTTGTAATATCAAGAATTAAAAACCATGAAGGGGATGATCATGAATAGTGAAATGTCTGAAAAACATCTAGATCTATTAATGTGATAGAAACTGAGAAATAGAGGATTTCAGAAAGACATGGAATAACTTGCATGAACTGCTAAAGAGGGAAAATAACATAATTGCTATAAATTTATACAATTTACAGTATGACATTAATGTTTTAGGAATTATTTATTTGTAATAATTAATGAATAATAAATTGAGCAGAAAAAGGCAAACAATTTATAAAGTGACTACAACAAGTGTCTTAAGAACTTGGCAAAATACAATGATAAGTCATTTATTAATTATAAAAGATGGTAACTCAGAATCCAGAAGGAGACAAATTTCCAGTCAATGTGGGGATTTTTTTAAATTGTGCATATTCCTTACAGGAGTTTTGTATTTCTTTTGTTAATGGGGAAAGGTGTTTGGAAAATGTATTTTTGTTCATTGAAAAAATCAAATCATCATTTTTTAATAGATTATCATATGAGCAATAAGCCCAACAGCAAGAGATAGAAAAAAATTCTTTTTAAAATAACTATAAGTGATATAAAATACTTGGGAGTCTACCTCCTAAAACAACCCAGGAACTATCTGAATACAATTATAAAATATTTTTCATACTAATAATGTCAGGTCTAAACAATCAGAACAATATTAATGGCCAATGAATAGACTGATCTAATATGAAAAATGACAATCGTATCTAAACTAATTTATTGATTCAGAGCCATAGTAACAAAACCACCAAAATTTATTTAAGAGAGCTAGAAAAACTAAAAAATGTCATCTGGAAAACAAAAGTCAAGACTATCAGAGGCATTAATGGAAAAAATTACATAGAAGATGGCCTAGTAATACAAGATCTCAAACTATATTATAAAGCAGAAATCATCAAAACTATCTGCTAGTAGCTAAGAAATAAAGTAGTGGATCAGTGAGATAAATTAGATACCCAAGACATATTAATAGATGACCACAATAACCTAGTGTTAGATAAACCCAAAGACTACAGCATATGAAATAAGAACACATTATTTGACAAAAACTGGTGAGAAAGCTGGAAAACAATAGGGCACAAACTAGTTGAAGACCAGCTTCTCACACCATATACCAAGATAAGGTCAAAATGGTATGTGATTATCACATTATCAAATTAGAAGAGCAAGGAATTGTCTGTCTTTCAGATTTATGAAGAAGGGAAGGATTTATGACCAAACAACACATAGAGAGCACTACAAAATGTAAAAGGTTATTATGCTGAAATAAAAGGCTTTTACACAAACAAAATCAATGTGACCAAGATGAAAAGTAAAATGGGAAACAATCTTTACTGCAAGTATCTTTAATAAAGACCTTATTTCTCAGATATATAGAGAACTGAGTCAAGTTTAGAAGAATACAAGCCATTCCCCATTTGGCAAATGGTCAAAGGATTTGACTAGTTTAAGTTTTCAGATGAATACATCTAACCTATCTATAGGCATGTGAATAAATGCTTCAAATCACTTTATTTATACAAACTTGCCTACACGTGTACCAGATAGCTCTTTCCCCCTGCTACAAGTAGAATATAAGATGTTTTATGTTAGGTATTTTTTTCTCTTAGTTGTAATCACAGGGTCTTGGCACATTTCTATGTATATAATAGGAGCTTAATAAATGCTTTTTTGATTGCAAGGGGAATAAGGAAAAACATATAGATTGAGGTTGCTTGATATAAATATATTAAAATTGTATCTTGTGACTCATATCCCTCCCCATACTACCAGCAACCATTTTTGATTAATATAGGAAGAAAGATTATAAGTAGACAGTGTAAAATTGCAAAGGCAATAATAATATAATAAAATTTAAAAGGAAGGAAGGTTGCAAAGGGAACCAATTGCTGTTCAGTCATTTTTCGATGCTGTCCAACTCCTGGTGACCCCATTTGGGGTTTTCTTGGCAGAGACAGTGGAGTGGCTTACCATTTCCTTCTTTGATTTATATCACAGATGAGAAAACTGAGGCAAACAGAGTTAAGTAACTTGCCCATGAACATACAGCTATTAACTATCTAAAGAGAGACAAACTCAAGAAGATAAATCTATATGACTCCAGTTCTGGCATGCTATCACCTAGCTATTACTATAACCTGCTAGTGGTTGCTGGGGATCCAATTCTAACCAGCAGAATAGATTGTGTCATATGAAAAAATAATAATATACAGGGAGACAGAGAGGCAGTTGTATTCTCTGACTTTTTCCTGTTCTCTATGATTTATCTCATTCCCAATTAACAAGCAACAACTGTGGGGGCTTCGGAGAACCGACCCATTCCTTACAGTCCCCTTTAACCCTTTACTGGCTTTCTAGGTTCCACACTTAGGCATAGTCCTCAACAATTCCCTATTTTTGTTTTAGAGAACTTCACCAGAGTGAAGTCTGGCATTTATTTGGCTAACAGACCAAAGGAACACTCTCAATAACCCAGGCAAGGAGAGAATTAGTTTTGCCTGTGAAGTTAAAAGCTGTCAGGTCTAAGGTTCCTATAAGTTTATAAACTATTGAGTCATTTCATCTCTGTTCATCTCTTCATGACCCCATATGAGATTTCCTGGCAAAGATACCATTAATGGTTCTCCCTTCTTAAATGGAGAAATAGGATTGTAGTCAGATCAGACATTTTTCATAAGTCTCTTGGTCAGCCCTTTGATATGTGTCCAGTGTTCAGTGTCCAGTATGATCAGCTCCACTATCTTTAGATAATTGCCAGGTGATATGGAGAGACCCAGAAAGTGGTGAATGGAAGGGACCACATAGGCTAACTGCTTGGGGAAGAGGGTTTGCTTGTATCTCTCAGGTGGAGAAGGAATCAGATGGGGGCCAAAGAGCTATATTCGCCTTGTCCATCAGAAAGAGATGGAGCAGACCCTTGAAATAAAGGAGAAGACCCAAGAAACATCAGGTGGTTCCGTTGCTGACTGTACCCACCACTGAAAGAGCCTGGCAATTATGGCGATTGACTCATGGACATTAAAAATTGTTGGACTTCAAAACCCTCAGGGATCATTGGATTCTCTGAGACATGATAAGACTGTTGTAGGACTTGAAAACCCTCAGGAATTCTTCAGGAATTCCTCAGGAATGGATTCTCTGAGAAATGATAAGACTCCTTCAAGACTTAAAAATCTGCTGGAATCATTGGATTCCCTAACACATAAAAAGACTATTGCAGAACTTCAAAAACTTGCAGGGATCATTGGATTCCCTGACAATTGATTGGTTTTGGACTATCTCTTGGCTGCTGAAGTATGTGTGATTGTTATTTACATACCATTTTTCTAGGACTTCTGGAAATCTGGAGATCTTTTACAACACCATGTTGATTCATAGTGTTTGTTATATCATGACTTGCATGTACAATTCATGTTTGTTACACCACATCGAGCCTGCACTGACTGTGGGGAGAGTCATCACTAATAGCCTATGTGTTATTACTATGTGCTTGTATAATACCTCCCATGCTGATGGGTTTGTACATACCTGTTTCTAGTAAGACCCTTCAGCCCAGAAACCCACTAACAATATCTGGCTTGACTCCCTACTTCCCTTTGGTGTTTTTTACCTCCCTTCCTGAGAAGTCGGGGAAGGCATGATCACTTCCTTTTGGGGGTTTTCATCTCCCTGAGAAGTCAGGGATGGTGTAAGCACCTTTGTTCTAAAACAAAAGAAAGCAAGGGGGAGAAGTAAAGGGCTTAAATGCTTACAAGGTGTGCTTGAATCAGACAACAGAGCACTTAAGACTAATTACCTATTGGACAATAACTCTATTTAGCATACGTTTGGAAAAATGGCCTATCTCATTATTTGGTGCTGGCTCAATCTTTTGGTGTATACAGATAATCATAGGAGGGATTAGCGGGTGGAGTGAGAAAATCGAGAGAACGGAAAGGAAAAAAGTGTGGAGATTCTGGACTCTAGATCCTTGGCAAAACTCCTGGCAGTTTTGTCCATCTCCTTCACTCCTCCCCCTAAAGACCAAGAACTTTTGCTTATCCTGACTCTGGCTGACCCTGAGCCTCCAGGGAGCTAGCCCAGACTTCACAGAGAAGGATGTCAAACTTGGGAGACTATATGAAGTAACATGACAAAGATATCCATTCGGGACTTCCATGGAGGGGGACCCAGGGACATTCACAATAGAACAACCCATAAGGAACCTCAGAAAATAATCATAGGGAACATCACCAACAAACTCTTAGGGATCTCAGATTCCCTCTCCCCAGTGCCTTTGTCTGACCTTTACTTCCCCCTTCCTCTGTCAAGCACAAAAACGTTTCTCTCCCAGATACTTAATTTGGAAATGTCAATTAATCAATTGCATTGATGATGAGGTTTTACTCCTGGGACAAGGCTTTGCTTCTTCATCAGCATATTCCCAATTCTCTCTAGAGATAGTTTCACCATTCCCATAGAAGACAGGCTAATTACAGTTCTAGTGAGAGATGAGGTCAGTTATGTGCCTTTAATATCAGCTCTTGTCATATCCAGAATAGATATATACATAGACATGTGCACATATATACACCATGTACATACACACACACACACACACACACACACACACACACAAAACCACTGATTCTTAGAGCTCTACTTAATGCCCTAGTAACAGAAAACAGCCTGGTGAGTGATTCTATGTCTTGGACTCAGACCTGACTCAGAAGCAGAAGGTAAAGCGTTTTTGTTTTGTTTTGTTTTCAGAAGGAAAATAGCCTCAGAATCTTGGATTGTTTCAGATGAACTAGGGATTTTTTGGAAGATATTTAACTATAATATTCTTACTCATAACATCAAGAGGTAAACATTGTGCCTATTTGGGGGGCTTGGATTTTGCTTCTCTTTCCTTGCTGTTACTATTTATGTCAGGTGTATTTGGAAAAGGAATAGTAATCTCTAAAGGAACTTGCTCCATTAAAAACCCACCATCATACTGGGCAAGAATCTATGCTGTCCAGATGAAATTATGGAAGGGGAAATATATTGATCCAAAGCCAGCCAGGGGAGCAAAAGCTCCTGAGCTCTCATGTACTTCTCTTAAAGAGGGATAGAAGATCTTTCTCTTGCAATGAGAATGATGAACAATCTCAGATTCATTACTTTCTGGATGATTTTGGAGGTAAACAGGAGAGTTGAGACAAAGATCCTGACCACTTCTCTTTTATGCCCTCTCTCTGCATGCCCAATATCACCCTAGAACTGGTCTTTGTATAGGTATTAAACTGATAGATATTGCCTGTGTGGACAGCAAAGCTGTCTGAATAATCATTACATGGGAGACTTTGCTCCTCTTCTGTCCCTGAATGCATCCCCTTCTCTACATCAATGAAGCTCTGATGTACTAACTGCCAGGTTTCTATGACTGCCCATCTCTGAGCCCTTAGTCATTCCTACACCTCCTCAATCTTTCCTTTTCCATTTTTCTCTGTCTGAGCCTAGAAGGCTCCTTTCCCCAGCTTTAATGACTGTCATACAAAAAAAATTGATGGCTTCCTATATTTCAAAAACGTATCTTTTAAAAACAGTAAAGCATTCTATTTTCCAACATTTCAAGATTAAACTCCTTTTTCAGAAGGCTTTTCCTGGTTCCCTTTGCTGCTTAGATTTTTCTATCTAAAGTCATCTTGTCTCTATTTGTATATATTGCTCTCGAGGGGAAAATGTATACATAACAAATTTTAGGTTTACTATAAACGATTAAAATTGCTTTTCATCATTTTCTTAAATCTAGATAAACAATAAAACAATAAATCAAACCCTTATTTGTAATGTGTGACCATTTCCTTATGAGATCTATACATGTACATGTCTCCTCTGTTGAATGCAAGTTATGTGAGGGAAAAGCTCCTATCACAGTACCCGTCACATAATAAGCACTTAGGTAACACTTGTTGATGGACCACCTATAATCTACTTTGTCTCATGCTTCTTCTTTCCTCCCCCTACAGTGCCTTGAACAGTACTGTTCCATAAAGTGTGGCAGGAAGTGTTCTGAGAAAAAAAGATTCTAAACTCTAAAACTCTTTGCTTAATGTTATGTAGTTAGTGCTCAATAATTATTTTTGATTAATAGTAACTTATTAATCATTACGTGGCTATATTTCTCATGGAGCATGGATGCTGAGTCTGTATTAGGTAAGTTCCCTGTACAGTAGGGAAGAAAGTTGTAGAATTACATTGGGAAACCTGTTTGCTTAGAACAAATGGAAACCCTTGTGTTTTTTGCCGGGTCACCTTGAATCTGATAGCAGTTCTTCTGCCTAATACAGCAACGATTTAAGCAACGATGTTTTATGATGAAGTCCTGGGGATTGCCTACCTGAATATGATTGTATTTGGAATCCTTGGAAACTCTTTCCTGCTTTATCAATTCAGCGTTAAGTTCATTACTAATCACAGAACAAGATCTATAAACCTCATTATCATTCATTTGGCTTTTGCCAATGTCACAATGATTCTCTTCCGGAGCATCCCCACAATAATGTCGGTCTGGGGACCGACATCTTCCCTAGATGGCACTGGGAAGAAAATCATAATGTACCTGTTGGGAGTGGTCCGGAGTCTTTTCTTTTGTAGCACTTGCCTCCTATGTGTTTTCCAGGCCATCACCATCAATTCCAATATCCCTATGTGGATGAAACTCAAGACCAGAGACCCAAAGTATATCATTACCTGCTGTTTCCTTTTATGGATCTACAATCTGCTGATAGATGTCATTGTGCCTGTATATGTGGTAGGTTTAATGAATAGCACAGACACTGAAAAAAGATGGAGCACTGGCTATATACATATAGACTTTTATAATGCAAATACTGTAAAAATTATAATCTGGAAATCTGTTTGTTATATTGCATTTCTATGTCTCATGGTCTTTTCAAGTGGCTACATGGTATTTATCCTCTACAGTCACAACCAACAAATCCAGTACATTCACAGCACAAAGATTTCCCCAAGAGCATCTCCTGAGATAAGAGCTACTAAAGCCATTCTATTGCTGGTGATTACCTTTGTCTGCTTCAACTCAGTCAGTTCCCCTTTAATTGTCTTTATGGCTTCTTCTAAAGTAATTAGGGTTCAAGTGGTACATATTACAGTCCTTCTTTCCCTATGTTATCCAGTTGTTAGTCCTTTTATGCTAATCAGTATTGACCATCAGATCTCCTAGTCCTGTTTTATTTCTACGTGGATAAAGGGCTCCTGACAGTGACAATTTCCTATTTAACAGAAACTTCTCAGAACACTGGAAAGCAATTTATCAGAAATTAGACCCCATATCTCACAATAAGCTCTAAACAGATATTTATTCTGAATTAAAATCTGAATTAAAAAAAGAAAAGGTCATAGAGAAACAGATAGAGGGAAAAGATATTTTTCATAATCATGGATAGACATGAGGTATTGATGGAGCTCTTTAAGAAATAGAATGACATTCCAATTATATGAAATAAAACCACTTTTCTACAAGCAACATTTTTTAAAAGAGAAAGTAATATGCAGGCAAAAAACATATACATCAAATACCAATGATAAAAGTTTGATATTCAAGATATATAGGTAAGTCACACACACACACACACACACACACACACACAGTGTACACACAATCAAGAAACCAAAAATTCTATACTAATAAAAAAAAATTTGACAAGTTTTCAGGAGAACTGCAAATGAAGAAGAATCATAAAAAGTATGCTCCAAATCTCTAATGTAAAAGAAATATGAATAGTTCTGAGACTTCATCAGTGTAGAAAAATTGCTAAAGTTTATTAAAAATAGCAACTATTCATGTTGTATATGCTTCAGGATCATGTGAAAGAAACTATTCCTGGAATGGCATATTAGGCCAACAATTCTACATATCAATTTAGAATTAGCCTGGAGAAGTAATTCAAGTGACTTTCAGTAAAGTCATTGCTTGAGTATAATTAACTGCACTTTCAATAGCCAGAATAAGATGTTGGTTACTCACTTTTTTTTCTGAAAGAAATGGTACCAGACTATAAAGTTCAGTTTATCCTTCTTCCCCATTCTCTCTGCAGAAAATAAGTACAGCTTACCGTAATACATAAAGCTATTTTTTTCATTAAAGTAATATAATTTTTTTGCATCTTAGATTCTATTTCTTTAGCTGCTATTGATTAAGTATTTTCCTATTTGTGAACAGGTTATTGGAAAAGAGATAAATAATGTTTGCATATTGGTATAAAAAAGATATAGAAAGCATTCAAGTTTGAGATCTAGTTTGGGGCCAGAACCAAAGTAAGAAACTTCTGGATTTTATATTATGAATGATCCTTATAAGTCCCTAAGTAACAAAGATAGACTGAAACCTGTAGGCATGGTAGATATTGAAATCTGATGAGGAAGTCAATTTCAGGGTACCTCTTAAAATTTTAACTTACCATATATCACCATCTCGTGGTAGGACTCTTGTCTTAGGATAATTGTTTTGGAGATTTTCATTTTTCTTCCTTGAGAGAGTAGATATTATTTTAATTCATTTTGCTTCCTTTAAAATCAGCTGTATTGTTTTAATTACTATACCTAGAATAAAAATTATTTTTTAAAATTTTCATTGTTTACTATTATATGATGATTCATGTTCTCCATTAAATATTAAATTTAAACTTTGATCTAATCCAGTTATGACTTTTTTTTTCTTGCTGAGGCAATTGAGGTTAAGTGACTTGCCCAGGATCACACAGCTAGGAAGTATTAAGTGTCTGAGACCAGATTTGAACTCAGATCCTCCTGACTTCAGTTATTACTTTTCATAAACATTATTGAATATTGAATTTTTATATTAATTTGTAGCATCTTGCTTAATTTTTCCTGTCTTGAGTCATTCAATATTTGTTGTTGCTATTCTTGTTAATAATATGCCTATTTTTGCTGTTACTGAATAGCTGTTGTTGAAATTTGATTTAGTCTTAGATCAATTATTAAATAACATTTTGATGATTAGTTAGAAATTGGAATTACAGATCAATATTATGAAAATATGAGATGTACTTCTTCATGTGAAGAATATTCAGAATAACAAAAAAAATACCTGTATTAGAGACAGAAGAATAAGATCAGTTCACTCCAAATAAGAGATTAGGAGAACTGACAACATACCCTTTCACCCCCCCTTTTAGAGATGGGAATAGATGGCAGAGAGTAAGATCATAGATAACAGTTTAAAATCATATCTGTGAATTTATGGCATAAACTATAAAACTGAGAAAAGTTGGAGTATTAAATAAAAAGCAGATTGCCAAATTCAATTGTTACAAGAAGCAAATATATGACTAGATATATATATATATATATATATATATATATATATATAAACATTATACATTTACCTATTATTTACATATGAGTAAAATGAAGAACTAAAGAAAAATTTTAACTTTGGGAATACAAAGCAAGGAAGACAATCATGAGTTTAAATCATGCAACAGTAAAAATCAATATGGGTAATAAAGATGAAAATGTAAACAGCATTATATTTAAAGACATTATGGGGGAAAGATGTGAACAATGAAATAATGAAAATATTTATTATGCATGCTACAAATGAAACAACTTTTGAGTACATGGGGTGGGGGGAGATTGTTAAGCTGCCTCTGTCCTTTGAACCAAAGATCCCAACATAAACACAAAAAAAGAAAAAGAAAAAGAAAGAAAAGAAAACATTCTTATTATCATTATTTGTAGTAATAAAGTACCTAAAACAAAGGAATGGATATGAACGTATGTGAAGAGAATGGAATGAATATAAAATGGCAAAATCATAGCATAAAAAATCTACAGTGTTATATATTAAGAAGTTTTCTTATGACTAAGTTAACTAATAGGGTTCAATGTTAGAAAACAATTGACACAGTCATATTAAAAAACACATATGATTATATTAATAGGCACAGAAAAAAAATCTTTGATAAATTACAAGACTGACAAACCACTAACAGAGAAGGAGCATTTTAATGTTATAAAATATATAATTAAAACAAAATGCTAGTATTGTATACAATAAGTGCAAAAATAAAGCAGGAATATCCCTTTTAAACACTAACACTTGTTATAGTTCCAAAAATGGAAAAAGAAGCCAAAGGTAATTTTCTCTGCAATCAAATGATGGTTTATTTAAGATACACCAGATAAACTGAAAAGCAGTTTCAAAAACACTAATATTAAATTAACATCTTGCACTATTACAATATCAAAACAGCTATTAAACTTTAACATAAAGGGTAATACTAGAAAAACTAGAAGTTAATAACTCCAGGTGCTTTTCATGTTATTTGTAGAATTTCTAACTGCAGTGTCAGATCATGAATGAGAAAAGGAACAGTTTTTAGTGCATAAAATTGAAAAGAAAGTCAATGAATTTAAAAGGAAGAAAACCTTCCACTGATGAAAAATTTTAACATCAAATGATTTTGATAAGTATTGGATGTCTAGGGCAAATTGAAAATTTACTCAAATATTTACTACTAGGAGTAACTCTTCAATAGGACAGTGATCAAAAACATAAATAAATAGTTCTCAAAAGAAGAGCATCAAGACTAACAACCTATTCTCCCACCCTATATATGCACTGTGAATATGGCTACATTTTCTCATCATGCTAAGGACGAGTTCTTCAAGTAGTCACTATGTCAATATGATTTTTCCAGTATCAATTAGTGGTGAATATGGCCCCTTTTAATCTTCAATATCAACAACAAGCAATTAACATATATTAGCTTTTACAAAGGGATACATGGAGGGAAACTGTAATATAAGCAATACAAACATATCTACCTCAAACTCTCCTCTCTCCACTAGAATCCCAGAGGACAGTGGAATCAAACTAAGCTATTACTACTTGCCCCACCAAGTTCATTTATAGGTTGGGCAGATCTGCTGAATAAATTGATTCTTTTCTTGTTTGATCACAGCCTTTCTACTGCTGTATAGATTGGTCTAAGGTGCAAGTTGTTGTTCATGGATATTCTTTCTCATCACTTCACTTAATTACAGTAACCACAATGGTTTCTGACATCAACTCGCATTATCAGAGCTCTGATAGTTACTCCATACTTTTGAGGTTCAAAGCCTATTCTGGTCCATTGATAATCATTCACTTAAAGGAAAGAAAGAAAAATGCAATGAGGCAAAGAAACAGGTGTCATATGTTCCAGCCATACATTGGCCAGGATGGAGAGATAAGGGACATATGCTATTTTTCCCACCTGAAACTTGGAGCTTTTATTCCTTAGATTACCAGTGAAATAAGAAAGAGTTCTGATATTTGCAAATACATGCTTTTTTATGCTAATTCCACCAATTTTGTTCGATTGGTTCAATAGATAATTAAAAAGATTGCCTTCATCATACAGTAAACTGTTAAGCAATGAAGACTGGATATCTGTATGTTCTCTGGTTCAGGGCCAGGGTCCCTCCACTACACTTAAGTATATCTTTCTGGAAGCAAACACACAAACCCATCATATGGTTAAGGATATGATAATAATAATAAGTAGAATTTTAAGGTTTTCAAATTATATTCATGATCTTATTTTAACCTCACAACTCCCCTGATCACCACCGAAATAGAAGCACAATTCCAATAAAAGAAACAAAAAGGGGAATACATGATCCTTTATGTATGAAGGTCCTTTACATTTGACCTCCGATGTAACAATGCCAGTAGTCTCACTATCTTCCCAGGGTTGTTATGTATATCAATTAAGAAAATTGGATGTCTAGAGCAAATAGAGAATTAACTCAAATACTTAATACTTGAGAGTAACTTTTCAATAGGACAGTGATCAAAAACATAAACAAACAGTTATCAAAAGAGAAATTTTTTGTAAATCTCAATCTAAATATAGTAATTATTTCTCCCCATCTCTATCACTGAATTCTACAACATTTCAACATCCTGAATGCAAATGAGGGGAAAATTTTACATTTAAAAAATAAACTTAAAAGGATATAAATAACCACTTTATAAAGGCAAAGTGCTTTAAGTCACTAACAATTATGCTAAAATTTCTAGCTTCAATCACTAACAATTATAGAACTGAAATTCTAGCTTCAATCTTTTCCTTCATAAAATAGTTGTTTATATCCTTTTAAGTTTACCTTACAAATTTAAACAGATCCTTAAAATTATATAGTATTACTGAAGAAATTGACTATAAAGATTTATTTCCCCCTAAGTTTAAATTTTCTTTCTAATTTTGGCTGCATTTGTTTTATTCTTGAAAATGCTAATTTTCTGCATTCAGAATTGTGCATTTTATCTTCTGTGATCTTCTCTATCTCTATCCCAAGTTGTGCTTCAATAACTATGTGAAAAAAATGCTTTAAATCACTAATAAAAATAAAACATTGTGGGACTTCCGGCCAAGATGGCGGAGAGGAGGCACACAGCTGTGTAAGCTCAGCATTTTATACATCACCAACAAAATCCAATAGCAAGAGATACAAAGAGAAATTCCATTCAAAATAACTGTCAACAGCATAAAATATTTGGGAATCTATCTACCAAAGGAAAGTCAGGAATTATATGAGCAAAATTACAAAAAACTTTCCACACAAATAAAATCAGACTTAAATAATTGGAAAAATATTAAGTGCTCTTGGATAGGCCGAGTGAATATAATAAAGATGACAATACTCCCTAAACTAATCTATTTATTTAATGCTATACCAATCAGACTTCCAAGAAAATATTTTAATGATCTAGAAAAAATAATAACAAAATTCATATGGAAGACAAAAAAGATCAAAAAAAAAATAAAAGATCGAGAATCTCAAGGGAATTAATGAAAAAAAAAATCAAATGAAGGTAGTCTAGCTGTACCTGATTTAAAACTATATTATAAAACAGGGTCACCAAAACCATTTGGTATTGGCTAAGAAAGAGATTAGTTGATCAGTGAAATAGGTTTAAGTTCACAAGACAAAATAGTCAACTACAGCAATCTACTGTTTGAGAAACCCAAAGATCCTAACTTTTGGGATAAGAATTCATTATTTGACAAAAACTGCTGGGATAACTGGAAATTAGTATGGCAGAAATTAGGCATGGACCCACACTTAACACCATATACTAAGATAAGATCAAAATGGGTCCATGATTTAGGCATAAAGAACGAGATTATAAATAAATTAGAGGAACATAGGATAGTTTATCTCTCAGACTTGTGGAGGAGGAAGAAATTTGTGACCAGAGATGAACTAGAGACCATTACTAATCACAAAATAGAAAATTTTGATTACATCAAATTAAAAAGCCTTTGTGCAAACAAAACTAATGCAAACAAGATTAGAAGGGAAGCAACAAACTGGGAAAACATCTTCACAGTTAAAGGTTCTGATAAAGGCCTCATTTCCAAAATATATAGAGAATTAACTCTAATTTATAAAAAATCAAGCCATTCTCCAATTGAAAAATGGTCAAAGGATATGGACAGACACTTTTCAGATGATGAAATTAAAACTATTTCCACTCATATGAAAGAGTGTTCCAAATCACTATTGATCAGAGAAATGCAAATTAAGACAACTCTAAGATACCACTACACACCTGTCAGATTGGCTAAGATGACAGGAAAAAATAATGATGAATGTTGGAGGGGATGCGGGAAAACTGGGACACTGATGCATTGTTGGTGGAGTTGTGAATGAATCCAACCATTCTGGAGAGCAGTCTGGAATTATGCCCCAAAAGTTATCAAACTGTGCATACCCTTTGATCCAGCAGTGCTTCTACTGGGCTTATAACCCAAAGAGATACCAAAGAAGGAAAAAGGACCTGTATGTGCCAAAATGTTTGTGGAGGCCCTGTTTGTAGTGACTAGAAACTGAAAAATGAATGGATGCACATCAATTGGAGAATGGTTGGGTAAACTGTGGCATATGTATGTTATGGAATATTATTGTTTGTTAAGAAATGACCAAATGACGAGCAGGACAAATACAGAGAGTCTTGGAGAGACTTACATGAACTGATGCTGAGTGAAATGAGCAGGACCAGGAGATCATTATATACCTCAACAACTGTATAAGGATGTATTCTGATGGAAGCAGATTTCTTTGACAAAGAGACCTAACTTAGTTCCAACTGATCAATGATGGACAGAAGCAAGTACACCCAAAGAAAGAACACTGGGAAATGAATGTAAACCATTTGCATTTTTGTTTTTCTTCCCGGGTTATTTCTACCTTCTGAATCCAATTCTCCCTGTGCAACAAGAGAACTGTTTGGTTCTGCACATATACGTTGTATCTAGGATATACTGAGACATATTTAACATATATAGGACTGCTTGCCATCTGGGGGAGGGGGTGGAAGGAGGGAGGGAGGGGAAAAGTCAGAACAGAAGTGAGTGCAAGGTATAATGTTGTAAAAAATTACCCTGGCATGGGTTCTGTCAATAAAAAGTTATTAAAATAAAATAAAAATAAAATATTGTGGCTCCACTTCACATATATCAGAATGAAAAATATGACAAAATAAAAAAATATAAATTGTTAGAGGCACTTGAAGGAAGAGGACACATTAATGCTAGATCTATGTTGGATTATAAATTGGTGCTGCCATCCTATTGATTAAAAAAATAAAAAATCTCTACATAGCCATTGAACCAGTAATACCATAGTAGGTCTATGACCCAAAGGGATAAAAGGAAGAAAAAAGAATATTTATAACAGTATTATCTAATGACCAAAAATTTAGAAAATAAGGAGAGTGCCAACTAATTGAGAAATTCCTGAACAAATTAGCATTAATAGAGTGGAATAGTATTTTGCCTTGAGAAATGAAAACATAAACAGTTTCAGAGAAATCTGAGTAGACTTGAATAAAGGATATGGAATCAAGAGGATATATCCAGAACAATTTATACATTAACAAAAAGCATTGTAAAGATAAACAGCTTTGAAAGCCTTGATATTTCTGATCAATGTAATGACCATAATTCCAGAAAAGTAATGAAGAGTGCTACCCCTCCAGACAAAGAAATGCTGAATTCAAGAGAAGAGGGGAGATATTTTTGGACATAGTCAAGGAAGGAATTTGTTTTACTTGACTATCTACTTTTTTATATAAGGGTGTTTTCTTTTTGTCAATATGTGGAATTTGGGGAAATAGAAAAATAATTACTTGCTAACCAAATTAAAATAAAATGCTGGTTTTGTTATTATTTTTTTTAAAGTGACCAACGAAGTCAAAATAGAATAATTGATTTTTCAGTAGCCCACCAGCAACTGGTTGGAGTTCCTGGCCAGGCAAGATAGTTATATCTTAGAGAAAAGAAAAAAAAGATTCCATACCCTTTGACCCAGCAGTACCATTACTGGGTCTGTATCCCAAGGAAATCATAAAGAAGGGGAAAAGGGCCCAGATGGGAAAAAATATTTGTAGCAGCTCCTTTTGTGGTAGCAAAGAATTGGAAAAGGAGTAAATGTCCAAAATTTGGGGAATGACTGAACGAGGTGTGGTATATGAAAGTAATGGAATACATCTATAGATTTAGCCCTGATGTTTCAAGAGGACCATAAAATTTGAGGTTCCCTTAAAACATAAAGGTCAAATCTATAGATATATGAAAAAATGCTCTAAATTGTTACTGAGTAAAGAAATGCAAGTTAAAACAACTCTGAGGTACCAGTTCACACCTTTCAGATTGGTTAAGTTGTCAGGAAAAATAATGATGAATTTTTGAGGGGTTGTGGGAAAATGGGAACAATAATGCATTGTTGTGAAGTGATCCAGCCATTTTGGAGAGCACTTTGGAATTATGCCCAAAGGGCTATCAAGTTGTGCACACCATTTGATCCAGCAGTGTCTCTACTGGATTTGTATTCCAAAGAAATCATAAAAAAGAGAAAAGGGCCTATGTGTGCAAAAATGTTTGCAGCAGTACTATTTGTGGTGGCAAGTGATTGGAAATTGAGTGAATGCCCAGCACTTGGGGAATAGCTGAATAAGTTCTAGTATCTGAATGCAATGGAATATTATTGTTCTATAAGAAATGATGAACAGACTGATTTCAGAAAAGTCTAGAGAGACCTACATGAACTGATGCTGAGTGAAGTGAACAAAATCAGAGGTATATTGTACACAGTAATGGCAAGATAATGTGATAATCAACTATGACAGATTTAGCTTATTCAGCAACACATTGATCCAAAACCCTTTCAACAGACTATGAAGACTGAATGCAGATCAAAGCATATTATACATCTTTTTATTTCTTTTTTTCTTATAGTTTTCCCCCTTTTGTTCTGATTTTTCTTTCACAACATGACTATAATGGAAATAAATTTAAAATGATTGCACATTCTAATTAAAAGAGATAAGGAAGGAAACTACATCCTGCTAAAGGGTAGCATAAACAACGAAGCAATATCAATATTAAATATATATGCACCAAGTGGTATGGCACTCAACTTCCTAAAGGAGAAGTTAAGAGAGTTGCAAGAAGAAATAGACAACAAAACTGTAATAGTAGGAGATCTCAACCTTGCACTCTCAGAATTAGACAAATCAAACCACAAAACAAATAAGAAAGAAATTAAAGAAGTAAATAGAATATTAGAAAAATTAGGTATGTTGGATCTTTGGAGAAAATTGAATGGAGATAGAAGGGAATATACTTTCTTCTCAGCAGTTCATGGAACCTATTCAAAAATTGACCATATATTAGGACATAAAGACCTCAAAATTAAATGCAAGAAAGCAGAAATAGTAAATGCTTTCTTTTCAGATCATGATGCAATAAAAACTACATTCAACAACAAATTAGGAAATAGACCAAAAAGTAATTGGAAACTAAACAATCTCATCTTAAAGAATGATTGGGTGAAGCAGCAAATTATAGATACAATTAATAATTTCACTCAAGATAATGACAATGATGAGACATCATACCAAAATTTGTGGGATGCAGCCAAAGCGGTAATAAGAGGGAATTTTATATCCTTAGAGGCTTACTTGAATAAAACAGAGAAAGAAAAGATTAATGAATTGGGCTTGCAACTAAAAAAAATAAAAAGACCAAATTAAAAACCCCCAATCAAATACGAAACTGGAAATTCTAAAATTAAAAGAAGAAATTAAAAATATTGAAAGTAAAAAAACTATTGAACTAATTAATAAAACTAAGAGTTGGTTCTATGAAAAAGCCAATAAAATAGATAAGCCTTTGGTAAATCTGATTAGAAAAGGAGGAGGAAATGAAATTAGTAGTCTTAAAAATGAAAAGGAGAACTTTCCACCAATGAAGAGGAAATTAGAGAAATAATAAGGAGTTATTTTGCTCAACTTTATGCCAATAAATTTGATAACCTAAGTGAAATGGATGACTACCTCAAAATACAGACTTCCGAGACTAACAGAGGAGAAGTAAATTGTCTTGAATAGTCCCATTTCAGAAAAGAAATAGAACAGGCAATTAAACAACTCCCTAAGAAAAAATCCCCAGGACCAGATGGATTTACATCCAGATTTTACCAAACATTTAAAAACAATTGGCCCCAATGCTATATAAATTATTTGATCAAAATAGGGAATGAAGGAGTCCTACCAAATTCCTTCTATGACACAGACATGGTACTGATACTAAACCAGGTAGGCTGAAACAGAGAAAGAAAATTATAGACCAGTCTCCTAATGAATATTGATGCTAAAATCTTAAATAAGATATTAGCAAAAAGACTACAGAAAATCATCTCCAAGATAATACACTATGATCAAGTAGGATTTATACCAGGAATCAGGGCATGGTTCAATATTAGGAAAACTATCAATATAATTGGCCATGTTAATAACCAAATTAACAAAACCATATGATCATCTCAATAGATGCAGAAAAGCATTTGATAAAATCCAACATCCATTCCTATTAAAACACTTGAGAGTATAGGAATAAATGGACTTTTCCTTAAAATAATCAGCAGCATCTATTTAAAACCATCAGTAAGCATCATATGTAATGGAGACAAACTCCAACCATTCCCAATAAGATCTGAGTGAAACAAGGTTGCCACTATCACCGTTACTATTTAATATTGTATTAGAAACGCTAGCTATAGCAACAAGAGCTGAGAAAGAGATTAAAGGAATAAGAATAGAAGCAATGAGGAAGCCAAATTATCACTCTTTGCCGATGACATGATAGTATACTTAGAGAACCCCAGAGATTCTGCTAAAAAGTTATTAGAAATAATCCACAACTTTAGCAAAGTTGCTGGTTATAAAATAAACCCACATAAGTCATCAGCATTCTATATATCACTAACAAAATCCAACAGTCAGAGTTATACAAGAGAAATTCCATTTAAAGTAACTACTGATAATATAAAATATTTAGGAATCTATCTGCCAAGGGAAAATCAGAAACTTTATGAGCAAAATTACAGACCACTTTTCACACAAATTAAGTCTGATCTAACCAATTGAAAAATATTAAATGCTCTTGGATAGGGCGAGTAAATATAATAAAGATGACAATATTACCTAAACTAATCTATTTATTTAGCGCTATACCAATCAGACTCCCAAAAACTATTTTAATGACCTAGAAAAATAACAACAAAGTTCATATGGAAAACAAAGAGTCAAGAATTTCAAGGGAATTAAAGAAAAAAAATCAAATGATGGTGGCTTAGCTGTACCAGATCTAAAATTATATTATAAAGCAGCAGTTACCAAAACATTTGGTATTGGCTAAGGAATAGATTAGTTGATCAGTGGAATAGAGTAGGTTCAAGGATAAAACAGTCAACAATATAGCAACCTAGTCTTTGACAAACCCAAAGATCCTAGCTTTTGGGATAAGAACTTACTGTTTGATAAAATTGCTGGGAAAAATTGAAACTAATATGGCAGAAACTTAGGCATTGATCCATACTTAACGCCGTACACCAAGATAAGGTCAAAATGGGTTCATGAACCTAGGCATAAAGAATGAAATCATTAATAAATTAGAGGAACATAGGATAGTTTACATCTCAGACCTGTGGAAGGGAAGGTCTTTATGACCAAAAGCAGAACTAGAGATCATACATGATCACAAAATAGAAAATTTGATTATACCAAACTGAAAAGTTCTGTACAAACAAAACTAATGCAGACAAGATTAGAAGGGAAGCCATAAACTGGGAAAATATTTTTACAGTCAAAGGTTCTGATAAAGGCCTCATTTCCAAAATATATAGAGAATTAACTCTAATTTATAAAAATCAAGTCATTCTCCAATTGAAAATGGTCAAAGGATATGAACAGACAATTCTCAGATGAAGAAATTGAAACTATTTCTAGTCATATGAAAAGATGCTCCAAGTCATTATTAATCAGAGAAATGCAAATTAAGACAACTCTAAGATACCACTACACACCTGTCAGATTGGCTAAGATGACAGGAAAAATAATGATGATTGTTGGAGGGATGTGGGAAAACTGGGACATTGATTCATTGTTGGTGGAGTTGTGAACAAATCCAACCATTTTGGAGAGTAGTTTGGAACTATGCTCAAAAAGTTATCAAACTGTGCATACCCTTTGATCCAGCAGTGTTACTACTGGCTTATATCCCAAAGAGATTTTAAAGAAGGAAAAGGGACCTGTATGTGCAAGAATGTTTGTGGCAGCCCTTTTGTAGTGGATAGAAACTGGAAACTGAATGGATGTCCATCAGTTGGAAAATGGCTGAATAAATTGTGGTATATGAAAATTATGGAATATTACTGTTCTGTAAGAAATGACCAACAGGATGATTTCAGAAAGGCCTGGAGAGACTTACACGAACTGATGCTGAGTGAAATGAGCAGGACCAGGAGATCATTATATACTTCAACAACAATACTAGATGATGACCAGTTCTGATGGATCAGGCCATCCTCAGCAACAAGATCAACCAAATCATTTCTAATGGAGCAGTAATGAACTGAACCAGCTATACCCAGAAAAAGAACTCTGGGAGATGACTAAAAACCATTACATTGAATTCCCAATTCCTATACTTATGCACACCTGCATTTTTGATTTCCTTCACAAGCTAATTGTACAATAATTCAGAGTCTGATTCTTTTTGTACAGCAAAATAATGTTTTGGTCATGTATACATATTATGTATCTAAGTTATATTTTAATATATTTAACATCTACTGGTCATCCTGCCATTTAGGGGAGGGTGGGGGTAAGAGGTGAAAAATTGGAACAAGAGGTTTGGCAATTGTTAATGCTGTAAAGTTACCCATGTATATATCCTGTAAATAAAAGGCTATTAAATTAAAAAAATAAAATAAAAAAATAAAAAATAAAAAAAATAGAAACGCTAGCTATAGCAATAAGAGCTGAGAAAGAGATTAAAGGAATAAGAATAGGCAATGAGGAAGCCAAATTATCACTCTTTGCCGATGACATGATGGTATACTTAGAGAACCCCAGAGATTCTGCTAAAAGTTATTAGAAATAATCCACAACTTTAGCAAAGTTGCTGGTTATAAAATAAACCCACATAAGTCATCAGCATTCTTATATATCACTAACAAAATCCAACAGTCAGAGTTACAAAGAGAAATTCCATTTAAAGTAACTACTGATAATATAAAATATTTAGGAATCTATCTGCCAAGGGAAAATCAGAAACTTTATGAGCAAAATTACAGACCACTTTTACACACAAATTAAGTCTGATCTAACCAATTGAAAATATTAAATGCTCTTGGATAGGCGAGCAAATATAATAAAGATGACATATATTACCTAAACAATCTATTTATTTAGCGCTATACCAATCAGACTCCCAAAAACTATTTTAATGACCTAGAAAAAATAACAACAAAGTTCATATGGAAAAACAAAAGGTCAAGAATTTCAAGGGAATTAATGAAAAAAAAATCAAATGATGGTGGCTTAGCTGTACCAGATCTAAAATTATATTATAAAGCAGCAGTTACCAAAACTATTTGGTATTGGTTAAGGAATAGATTAGTTGATCAGTGGAATAGATTAGGTTCAAGGGATAAAACAGTCAACAAATATAGCAACCTAGTCTTTGACAAACCCAAAGATCCCAGCTTTTGGGATAAGAACTTACTATTTGATAAAAATTGCTGGGAAAATTGGAAACTAATATGGCAGAAACTAGGCATTGATCCATACTTAACACCGTACACCAAGATAAGGTCAAAATGGGTTCATGACCTAGGCATAAAGAATGAAATTATTAATAAATTAGAGGAACACAGGATAGTTGACCTCTCAGACCTATGGAAGGGGAAGGTCTTTATGACCAAAGCAGAACTAGAGATCATTACTGATCACAAAATAGAAAATTTCGATTATACCAAACTGAAAAGTTTTGTACAAACAAAACTAATGCAGACAAGATTAGAAGGAAGCAATAAACTGGGAAAATATTTTTACAGTCAAAGGTTCTGATAAAGGCCTCATTTCCAAAATATATAGAGAATTAACTCTAATTTATAAAAAATCAAGCCATTCTCCAATTGAAAAATGGTCAAAGGATATGAACAGACAATTCTCAGATGAAGAAATTGAAACTATTTCTAGTCATATGAAAAGATGCTCCAAGTCATTATTAATCAGAGAAATGCAAATTAAGACAACTCTAAGATACTCACTACACACCTGTCAGATTGGCTAAGATGACAGGAAAAATAATGATGATTGTTGAGGGATGCGGAAAACTGGGACATTGATGCATTGTTGGTGGAGTTGTAACGAATCAATCCATTTTGAGAGTAGTTTGGAACTATGCTCAAAAAGTTATCAAACTGTGCAGCTACCCTTTGATCCAGCTAGTGTTACTACTGGGCTTATATCCCAAAGAGATTATAAAGAAGGGAAAGGGACCTGTATGTGCATGAATGTTTGTGGCAGCCCTTTTGCTAGCGGCTAGAACCTGAGAACTGAATGGATGTCCATCAGTTGGAGAATGGCTGAATAAATCTGTGTATATGAATATTACAAAATACTACTGTTCTATAAGAAATGACCATCAGGATGATTTCAAGAAAGGCCTGAGAGACTTACACGAACTGTTGAGTGAAATGAGCAGGACCAGGAGATCATTATATACTTCAACAACAATACTATATGATGACCAGTTTTGATGGATCAGGCCATCCTCAGCAACGAGATCAACCAAATCATTTCTAATGGAGCAGTAATGAACTGAACTAGCTATGCCCAGAAAAAGAACTCTGGGAGATGACTAAAAACCATTACATTGAATTCTAATCCCTATATTTATGCACACCTGCATTTTGATTTCCTTCACAAGGCTAATTGTACAATATTTCAGAGTCTGATTCTTTTGTACAGAAAATAACGTTTTGTCGGGTATACTTATTGTGTATCTAATTTATATTTTAATATATTTAACATCTACTGGTCATCCTGCCATCTAGGGGAGGGGATGGGGGGGGTAAGAGGTGAAAAATTGGAACAAGAGGTTTGGCAATTGTTAATGCTGTAAAATTACCCATGTATATATCCTGTAAATAAAAGGCTATTAAATAAAAAAATAAAATAAAATAAAATAAAATGATTGCACATATATATTCTATATCAGATTGCTTGCTATCTTGGAGAGGGAGAAGAGGGAAAAAATTACAACTCAAAATCTCACAAAAATGAATTCTAAAATCTATCTTTACACATGATTGGAAAAATACTATATTATTGGATAAAAAAAAGAAAAATAGGGGCCAATAGGATAGGAGAACAGTCTGATACAAATGATATCTAGAAAGATAACTCCCAAAAACCAATTTCTTGATTGGTTTTATTTCATCTGGCACACAATGCATAAGGAATTGAAACTAAAATGTAACAGAATAGGAAATCTGGATATTCTTAGTTTTAAAAATTTATTATAGGAAAGAATTTCCTGCCATGACCTTGAGGGATATAAACAGAGACCATCCTAATGGAGCAGAATTGACCATCCCTGTGGAAATAATCCCAATATGTCCTAGAGAAAAGCATTTCTAAGTGTTATCACAAATGTCTGTGATTTGCAAAGAGGAAAATTTAAAAGAACACAGAAGTGTACAACAAAGTAATGGAATTCAGCAGAGGAGGGAGTCTCTATGGCATCCACAGAAAATATCTTGTGAGGTACCCCAAAATCTAGGCTTAAGGCTCCTCAGTTAACAGAAGTCAAATCTCCCTGTCTCTCTCTTCTCTGTGATTCATACTGATCATCACCTTCTCCTCTCTTAATAGGAAGAGAAAAGCATCTCTTCTAGCAGATCACAGAAGTTCTTTTGGAGACACTAATTAATCTACAGTCATTGCTAATGAAGATTTGCACCTGAGACAAAAGTTATTTTCTTCCTCTTCTTCTTCAGAAACCTCCCAGTTTCCCTGAGCCAACACTATCCATTTTTTAGCCGGTGACATGATAATTTCAGTTCCTTGGGGAGATGAGATCAGACTCGGTTTTCCCTATAACTCCTGCCCAGCTGGTGCCCACTTCATGCATACTCACACACCAATTGGAATGGCTCCGTCTCCTGCCCTGGCAACAGAGAACAATATGAGGAGTGAGAAAAGGTCTCTTACCTCAGACAGAGCTTGCTAGAGACCCTTCCCAGAAAAGGAAAGCAGGCAGTATTTCTCTGGATGGAGGAGGTAAGACAGCAATTCTAGGAGATGAGTTATGTCACTGGAACACAGAAAGGACATAGTATGATTAGACTTCTTCCTCTGCTGTTCCCCTGCTTAGTACCTTACCCTTCTAGACTAGGATTGAAGAGCATGTGCAGGATGAGGGAGGGGGAAATCTCAGGGCCAAACCCAGATGCTGAAGGATTCTGCAGCAGTTCCATAATCATACTGAGTCCCAGACAATTAGTACCTCTAGACCTTGATGAAGGGAGGGGCTGGAGTTACTGAATGTCACCCCTGTTTAAGGAATAGAAGTGCGTGACTTCTAACCCAGCTCTTTTCAAATAAGAGAGAAAGTAACATATCTATTGATCTCAAGATATCACATGGGACGTTCAAGGTCATCACTGTGTTCTTATGTAAAGAAATAAGTATGGGAAGCAAGACTCTCAAAATCTTTTGTTTCTCTCTAGTTTTTTAGTTCCTCTGATTCCCTAATTCCTATCACCTAGGCTCAATATGGCACAGCACAGCTCTCTTTGAATCAATAATTCAATAAATAGGCAATTATTATGCAGTTACTCTAGACCACACATCAAGTTTAAGTCTCACATCTGAGACAGAAAAGACTTTTTGTTTCCATTGACAACACAAAGAATGATATGAGCTGTCCAGCCCACCTCATCAATTCTCCCTCCATTAGTCAGGGAAGGGTATCAGAGCAATGAAGAATGGGGAAAGAGAACAAGCATTTATTAAGTTCCTACTATTAATATGATCAAGGAACTGTGCTAAGTATTTTACATATAATATTAAGGATATTATTACCTGTCTTTGACCAAGATGTAGTCAATCTTGCCTATCCAGGTACTATGAAAGCCTGAATAGGTTAAAACCGATCTTTGCTGAGAGATCCTGGTGAGTTATTATTGTATCTCTATTTGAAAATATGGTTATATGTATAAGACTGCTTGCCATCTGGGGAAGGGCGTAGAGGGAGGGAGAGGAAAAGTCAGAACAGAAGTGAGTGCAAGGGATAATGTTGTAAAAAAATTACACTGGCATGGTCTCTATCAATAAAAAGTTATAATTGTTTTTAAAAAGAAATAAAGAAAGAAATACAAAATAAAATAAAAATGAGAAAAAAAAGAAAATATGGTTATATTATTCTACCAAGGAATTTTCTAACTCTAAACTACTTAAAAAGCAAATAAAGTCACAAAAACTATAAAACTATTTCATCGTGTGTTATAAAGTACAATTCTATATGACTCTTGAAGAACATTGCAGCCAGCCACAAGATATTACTATATAAATGTGTTGGTAGCCATCTTATTCCTTAAAGAGATTTTTAAAATTAAAAAGCATTGATTCCTACAGGTCTGTGATTTTATTAAAGTGGGGAGATCTCAGAAAGGAAACTACCTTCAGCAATGCAGATCAGTTACTGTTCTGCAATTTATAGTCTCAGATTTATACTGTCATTAATTGACATGCCCAGAAACATACAAGTTGTGTACTGTTATAGAAGAGACTTGAATC
Organism: Sarcophilus harrisii; assembly: GCF_902635505.1. Taxonomy (NCBI): domain Eukaryota; kingdom Metazoa; phylum Chordata; class Mammalia; order Dasyuromorphia; family Dasyuridae; genus Sarcophilus; species Sarcophilus harrisii. Next base: position 254,654,182 of record NC_045431.1, read on the forward strand.
CAAATTTTTCTGGTTGGAAGGACAGTCTTCTATCCACTAGCATATTGCCTAGGCATAGCTATTTAGCAAAATTAATGACTTAAGATAGGAAGCTACCAAATTATCTTCCCTTCCACTCCAAAATTCCAACAGAGAGATTCTACAGAATAGTTCCTTCCAAGATTCTGACAGAGCCTTGCTTTCAGCATAGGCATGAGTGCCCCTAAAACTAATCTGAGATCTTAGTCCGCATGGACCATTGTTTCCTAGGATCCAAAGTGTCTTCCTAGCATCTCTCCCCTTATGCACAGACTCCTACTTAATTAAATTAAATGAATGATTTCATATTTTCATTGACACCTTTGAGAGTCTCCATACAGGACAGGAAGACTTTAGCTTAATTTGATCAGTTCATGAATCCAGGTTCTGTTCAGAGCCTTAGGTTGTACATGGGAATGGAGGAGGTGTGGGGGCAGCACAAAAGTTCAGACTACATTAGATCCTGCTCTCCTAGAGACATAACCTAGTGGAGGAATAGGTGGGGAAGAGGCCTATGGGAACCCTAACTGTAATGTCAAAAACAACAAGCAATATAAGCATTAAGAGAATACAGACTTGGTGCTATATATCATCTGAGACAAGAAAAAAACTCAGTTATTTAAATAACTACAGTGTTTGAGAATGGCTAGCATTTCCATAATGCTTTATGGTTTGAAAAGGACTTTACATATATTAATCCAGTTTTTCCTGACAACCATGACAGGTAGGTGCTATTTACATGCCTACTTTATAAATAACAAATATGATTTGTGCAGGGTCACACAGCTAGTATGCATCTGAGGCAGGATTTGAAGTAAAAGAAATGACTTCTGATGCCAGATCAATATTCAGCCATCAAAGGAATTTTCCTAAACCTGGGATTCATATCTCCTCTATCCCTACTCAGTAAAGTCCACTAATTCCCTGTAAACTTCAAATATCAAATGCTTGTTTTGGCATTCAATGACCTTCATATCCAATTCTGTCTATCCCCCACACATTTCCAGTCTTCTTGCACTTGGTTATTGTTCTTCACTCATTTTTCAGTTATATCTGACTCTTGATACCTCACTTGGGGTATTCTTGGCAAAGGTCCTGAAGTAATTTGACACTTCCTTCATCAGATTTTTTTACAGATCAGAAAACTAAAGTAAAGGGGACCAAGTGACTTGCCAAGGGTCGCACAGCTAATGAAGGTTTGAGGCAGATTTGAACTTAAGAAGATAAATCTTCCTGACTGTGGATCCAGTTCTCTAATCTCTGAGCCCTCTACTCTTTATAATTCTACATCTATATTTCTCAGGGCTGTTCAGAGGTATAAATGCATAGAGCACTGAACTTGTAGTCAGGAAAATGTGAGCTCAAATCTTGCCTCAGATAACACCTAGATGCACAAGCCTATACAAATCACTTAATCTTTGTCTGCCTCAATTTACTAACCTGTAAAATGGAAGTAATTATAACACATATCTGCAACCATTATTATAAGGATTAATTGAGATAATCTGTGTAAAGTGTCTTATAAACCTTAAAGCACTATAGAAATGTGAACCATTATAATTATGACTATAAATATTAAAAATTATTATTCATGAGGTTTTTATGTCCCAAAACATAACTACTATGTCAGGTGGAGTTTAACAATAAAGTAAAGTGAGGAACATTTCTTTGAGCAAAATAACATTTATTAGCAGGGAAGTCTGCCAAACAATAAATAAATTAATGGCTCACCTCTTTACTATACCAGAGACCGGGAACTGAAGATGAAAATCACTAAATATAATTTGGCCAGAAACACCAAGATTCATGATTGTTTCCATTAAAGAAAGTTGGCATAGCATTCACATGCAGTAAAGACAATTTCTGTTTTTATGTATAAATTTGTCTTATTTAAATTTCTTTATTATTTGAGTGTAGTAATAGTATTTCTAACAATTTGGTGATCATGAGGAATTAAAAGTGCTTTCCAGAATGGTTAGACACCTTCACACTTTAACCAATAGTACATTAATATACCTGCTTTTCTTCATCCCTCCAACATTTTTTATCACCTTTGTCAGTAACATGGGTGAGAGTGGGATCTCAAGAATGTTTTCATTTGCTTTTCACAAATTAAAATTTTGACTAATATTTAGTACATATGTTGTTGCCTTAGACTCCAAGAACAGCCTATTCATAGTCATCTACCATTGATTAGTTGTAGAATAAATGGTACTTAATCTAATAAATTTAAACCCATTCCTCAAGTATCTTCAAAATGAGAAAGTTCTTCTGTGGAGACTGAATGTGGATTAAAGCAAAGGATTGTCACCTTTTTCTATTCATTTTGTTTCTTTCTCATTTTTCCCTTTTTTGTCTGGTTTTTCTTACGTAACATGTCAAATATGGAAATATGTTTAGAAAGATTGTATCTGTTTAACCCATATTAGATTGTTGTCTAGGGAAGGTGGAATAGGAAAAAGAAAAAGTTAGGACACAAAATCTTACTGAAATGTATGTTTAAAACGATTTCTATATTCATTTGAAAAATAAAAAGTATTGAGAAAAAAGTGAGAAATAATAAATTCTAGGATTCAGGAACTGTGTTAAATACTAATACTAGGGAGAAGAATTAAAGAGTTTTCATTCCAATTGACAAACAATAAAATGAAGGATTACTGAAATGGAGCAAGGATGGGTGCATTTGACATAGTGAAGCAATGGAAGTAGCCAGACCATGTGGACCCTGGCAAGCTAATGCAAACACTCACCCATCAGAATTGATGATCCCAGGGATTATCCAAAGTACTGGCAGGAAGGTCATGATGATTATATCCCAAGAACAAAAGGCAGAACTGAGAGAAAGATTAAAGGTGGTGTGTTACCAGAACACACATTAAATTATTCATAAGTATTTCTGAATTGGTGAGTGGAGCTGATATTTTTTAATCTATTATTCATATCTGAAAATTTATGATCCCATCTCTGTTATTCTTTGCAAAGCTATAGAAGTGGTTTGCTATTTCCTTCTCTAGCTAATTTTATATATGAAATGACTGAGTCAAACAGGATTGAGTGACTTGCCCACAGTCAAAAAACTAGTAATTATCTAATGCTGAATTTGAATTCAGGGTTTATGCTCTGTGAGTCTATCATTTTGTGTACTAAGCTATGCAGATGCCCTGAGAAGTTGAATATACTTTAAGAATCCTGGACTGCTCATTTTTATCCAGGAAAATTCACCATTCTTTATTTAAAATAAAAAAAAAAAAAAAGCTAAGTTGGGGGATATTATTGGGAAATCATTACTATTAAAAAGTCACGCCTTCCTTTGTTTCCCCCCAGGGTATTTTGGATCTGACAGCAAAGCTCTCCAAGACCCTAAGGAATGATTCCACCTAAAGAAAATATATATATTCTCTATTTGGCTTTGCTTTTGTTTGGAGTGCTGGGAAACATATTTCTCCTTTTCCTACACATCATGAAGTTCATCACTGGTCATAGAAAAACACCCATCAGCCTGATAATCATTAACTTGGCCTTAGCTTATACCTTGATGATAGCTTTCAGAGGAATCCCCATAATAATAAATGTGTGGGGGTGGAAATCTTTACTGGATGATATGATTGGCAAAATCTTAATTTACTTAATAAGAGTGACCCGGGGCATTTCCCTTTTCAGCACCAGCTTCCTGAGTGTCTTCCAGGCCATCACCATCAGTCCCAACAGTCCCATGTGGACAGAGATAAAAACTAGAGCCCCCAAATATGTTGTTCCCTGCTCTTTGCTCTGTTGGATTTTCAATATCCTGACAGATGTCGTCGTGGCTGTTAATATAAGTCATCCGAGGAACAGCAGTACAGAAAGATGGAAGTTTGGGCGTAGTTCTTTCATCTCACAGTCCACAAATACTATAAAAATTCTAATTGGCAATTCAATCGTTGATGCTCTGTTTATGGGTCTTATGATCTGCTCAAGTATCTATATGCTTTCAATTCTCTATAGACACAAAGAGCTACTCCAGCACATTCACAGCACCAGCCTCTCGCCCAGAGTCTCCCATGAAACCAGAGCCACCAAAGCTATCCTTGTGCTAGTGGGCAGCTTTGTCTGCTTTAACTCAGCCAGTTCCCCTTTTGTCATTTATATTGCCTCTGAGAAAGCAAATAGGCATTGGGGGCCACGTTTCACAATTATTCTCTCCCTGTTCTATCCAGTAGTCAGCCCCTTTCTGCTGATCAGCTTTGACACTCAGATGCGCAAGTCTTTGCATGTTTTCTTGCATGATCCTGCTAGGAAGAAAAGATTCTTCTAGGAAGACGTTTCTGGTTGATGAGGATATGGGAGGAGATGGGAAAATGGGCTTAATAATAAATTAGGCCATCCACTGCTTTCATCCCCAGGCTGTATACTAGGCTCTACTACAGAGGCCTTTCTCTCTACTGGCACAGGGATCTCTTTAATTTACATTCACACTCAATATATCCCAAACAAAACATTTTACATTTCCTATGAAATCTGTATCTTTTTTTTCTTCCTGAATTCTCAAAAATTTATCAAGTCACCTAAAGTTTTAGACATCCAAACAAGTCTCAGATGTTCACTCACACTCACTTCCCATGTATATAATTCAGTCTTCTTGATTCTACCTCTATAACACAACTTTTGTCATTCCCTTCTTTCCACATCAAAGGCCCCAATTCTAATTCTGGCCCTTCTTGAGCCTTATGTTCATTCTCGAGAGAGTCTTATTTGTCTTCCTGACTCTAATCTCACACCTAGAGAATTGGTCAAACAGTTCCTATAGTAATATTCTTAGGACATTGACTTAACTGTGTCACTTCCCTCTTCAGAAAGAATCAGTGGTTCACTACTGGATACTGGATTTAAAAAATTTTCTTCCAAATTTAAATTTAAATTTTACTTTTATTCCCAAGATGACTATAACCCCACTTCTCACTTAAATCTCTCATCATTTGACCTGAAGTATTCCTGGTCTTAATTAAACTGGACTGAATGGTTTTTAACCTTATAAGAAATATTCAATTTCTTGCAAATCCTTTTGTTCTAACTTTTTCCCAATAAAAAAAAGGAATATTCAATTTCCTATACATATATAGTATCATACATAAATGGAAAGCGCTCTCTGCACAACTCCACTTTAAATCTTCCACTATTGCCTAAGAAACAACTCTGAGATACTACATTCTAAAAGAAATTATTCTTGTGCATAATAAAAGTGTGTGCCTTCACAAAAAATTGTGTACTTTTACACACATGCAGGAACACACATAATTATTTTAAATTTCCCCGGTATAAATTGTATATATACAGTATAACTTTCTTCTTGTGTATAAATTTAACTTTTCTTCAAAATGCAATAAAAGATTCTTAAGGAAAGATTGGATGTCTTTTTTGTCTTGTATGATTAGGAACAAGGCATGGTGTGGAATGAAGTGAATGCTCAAAAAATTAATATTGAAGAATTTTTCAAAACTAGAACCAAAATGGTGGAAAAGAAAAATCTTTTAAAAGAATTCTTCCAACATTCCCCTCCAAGTAAATTTAAAATAAAATGCCAAATCAAATTCTGGAATGACAGAGCTAACAAAAGGTCATGGTAAAACATTCTTCCAGTTCAAAACAATTTAGAAGCTTAGAAGAAGGAATTCATGACATGGGGGTGGAAGTTGGACTAGAGCTCACTTGAATGGAAACACCAATGGGAGGACTCAGTTGTGAATACAGAAGTAGCAGCCACTTCAGTGGCTTTCAAGCAAAAAATGATAACGTAACCTCGCAACTGGTAAGAAAAAGATTGCAGGGAGCCCCTTCAGCTATCCAGTGCTAACTGGATGCAGAGCCAGACAGTGTTTGGCAACTTTATTAACTACATCACATGCTGACACACAGTTAAAGATTATAAAGGAGCACTTTTGGTCAAGAGAGATAAGGGTCCATGAGGAGCATTAGTGCTTTCAGTCACAAAGGAGCAAGAACCCTAAGGAGGAGTATTACTTTAGTCTCAAAAAGAAAGGGAAGTTGAAGAGTGTTATCAGTTTCTATCTCAAGGGAATAAAAGACATTCCTAAGCAATAACTAGGGCACAAGCAGTGACCATACCTCTTCCCAGATCACATTGTCCTGGAAGGGCCAAAAACTTGAGCTCCCTGAACTAGCTCTGAAAATACAATTGCAAAAAATTCAAAAACGTGGAAATGTGAAAATCTCCCAACAACTAGAAACTAAGCCCATATTAACATAAAGTTCAAAGTCAAGAAGAGACTAGAAAATGAGCAAACAATTTTTAAAAACTTGACTATAAAAAATGCTATTGTTTTAGGGGAGATTACAATACAAAATCACAAGACAATATTGTCAAAATAGATACAAGCAAAGCCTCAAAACAAACAAAAAAAATTTAACTGGAAAAAGCCCAACAAAAATCCTTGGAAAAACTTTAAAACAAATTTCAAAATCATAGTAGTTAAGTAAAAAAATATTTTTTCACTTATTTTATTCAATGAATTTTTGAATGTTTTTTTTTCATAACATGACTAATATGGAAATAGATACCACATGAATGTACTTGTACAACCTGTATGAAATTGTTTACTGTCTGGATAGAGGAGGAAAGAGAAGGAAGAAGAAAATTTGAAACTAAAAATAGCCATTGTTAAAGGAGCTAATAAGGAAAAGGCACATTAATAATAAAGCTATGATACAATTTTGAATTGGTGCTGCCATCCTGGAAAGAAATGTTGAATTCTATCGGAAAAAGTAAACAAATTTTATATAGTCTTTTAATCATCAATACCAATACTGGGTATGAGATGAAAGAGAGGGACAAAGGATCAACACATGCAAAAATAATTATCATGGCTTTATATAATGGAAAAAAAACCTAAAAAATTAGAATAGTCTCAAATGATTGAGATATTGCTGTACAAATTAGGATATATGAATGTAATAGAATACTACTATGCCAAAAGAAATAAAACCATGGAAAGATTCAGAGAAATTTTATAACTTTGTATTAAAGGGGGTGTGGTGACGAGGACAGAATCAGAACAATTTCTACAATAACAAAAAAATATATAAAGCCAGATAACTTTGAAAGACTTGATAATTCTGATTAATGCAATGACCATTATTGCAGAGTACTATTACATCCACCCTGATCAAGAAGTGCTAAACTCAAAAAGAAGGAGAAAGATACTCTTGGACAAAGTCAAAGTGAAAATGTGTTTTGTTTAACTATCCATATTTTTACAAGAGTATTGTGTTTTTTTTTTGTCCAATGGATAAAATGTGGAAGAAAAAATAACCATTTCTATTTAATCCAATTAAATAAAATGCTGCTGTTGCTATTGTTTTGAGGGAAATAAATTGTTCAGGGAAATAAAAGGGGAAAGAGAAATGTTTCATTGATTTTTCAATGGCCCAGCACTGACTGGTAAGAAGTCGTGATGCTTTGGAGGTAAGAAAAGGGAGACCACCTGATTCTAGCAGTCTCTGAGCACTACAAAACAAAAGTCCTGACAGAGTGGATGAGTCATCCTCAAGACAGAGTTGGGGAGGGACTGTGTATTTGGAGCTGACCAGGTCACTGTACCTGCCTACTTCTTCCTCTTACCTCAGGCCATCATAAAAGCTACAGAGGGAAAGAGAGTGATAAATACAAGGCAGGCCACCATAATTGAGGAGTCCTCAAAGACTGGAAAAGTGACTCCTGTTCTAGGCAGATCATGAACCCAGAAAAGGCCAATAATCACAATTCCCTGATGGGCACATTGAGATGTCCCTGGGGACAATGGACATAGCTATGTAACATTCATGTATATGTTACACCCAAAAAAGAAGGCAATTCAAATGAAAATTTTGACTTGTCCACTAAATGAAATGGATGGTTATAGACTAAGAGTGACTTGAAAAGTTCTGGATTTTGATGTCCCTTGAATCATGAGGTAGAGAGGACAGTCTAGTCCAAATGATATCCAGGGAAATTATCCCTCCCCAAAACTCAGTTTCTAATTTCAGTGCATATGGAATGTAAGCCCTAGTGTAACAGAGTATGAGGGCACCTGGACATTGTTTTAAGAATACACTGTAGTTGGAGCACCTACATAGCACCATGGACAGAGCACCAACTCTGGAGTCATGAGAACCTGAGTTCAAATCCAGTGCTAGACCCTTAACATTTACTAGCTATGTGACCCTAGGTAAATCACTTCCTATCAATTCACACACACACACACACACACACACACACACACACACACACACATACACACACACTTTAGGATAGAACTTCTGCCATAAATCTGAAGAATACAAACACTAAGACCATTCTAACTGAGCAGGATTGACCATTCCTGTGGAAACAATCCCAATATGTCCTAGAAAAAAGCATTTCTATGTTTTATCAAAATTTTGTTTGCTTTGGAATGGGATAACTTCAAAAGAGCACAGAAGTATACAGTAAAGTGGAGATCCTCAATGGTAATCACAGTTTAAAAAAAAAGATAGGTAGGTAGGTAGGTAGGTGAGTAGACAGATAGTTGGATGGATAGATGGACAGATGGACAGATGGATGGATAGATGACGGATGGATAGATGGATAGATGTCAGTAACCTCAAAGTGGAGGCTTAGAGGTCCTCATTTAGCGTATCAGATGTCCCTGTCCCCTTTTCTCTATGACCCTTATTTACATACATCTTACCTCCCATTAGGAAGAGAAAAAGTGTTTCTTCCAGAAGATCACAAATGCTCCTTAGGAGACTAATTAACCTACAGTCATTGTTGATGGGGATTTGCATCTCAGACAAATTAATTTCTTCCTCTTCTTCAGAAACCTCTCAATTTCCCTGATCTAACAATGTCACTTTTCCAGCAAATGACGTTATAATTTCAACTCTTGGAGGAGATGAGGTCAGACTCAATTTCCCCTATAATTGTCCTGCTAGTGCCAACCTCATGCATACTCCTACACCAACTTGCAGAGTTCTACCCGCTGTGCAACAGAGAACATGGTAAGTGACTGAAGGTGTCTTATCCTCAGAGATAGAATTGGGAGAGTCCCTTCCCAGAGAAAGAAAGCAGGCATCTTTTCTCTGCATGGGGGAGACAAGACAGGAATTCTAGAGAAGCTGCCTAAAAAGAGATATTTAAGACGCCAGGATGCAAGAAGGGCTTTGTACATGCAAGGAGGGCATAGTTAGGCCTCTTCTTCTGCTGTCACCCTACTCTGTATCCTACCCTTCTAGACTAGGGTGAAGGAGCATGTGTGGGATAAGGGAGGAGGAAATCTAGACAGATGCTGAAGGATTCTAACTCATTAGCAGCCCTAGAAACATGCTGAATTCCAGTAATTATTGCCCCAAGGTCTTATTGAAGGAAGGGAGTTGTAATTCCAATTCTAATCTAGCTCCTTTGTTGGTCATTTGATGTCCTTTAGAACCTAATCTTTCTCCTATCTCCCCCCATTTCATACTTCTTGCTCTTTGCTTTTATTGTTCATTCATTTTTCAGTTATATCTAGTTCTTCATGACCTCTCAGGATGTTTTTTGGCAAAGATACTTAAGCAATTTGTCATTTCCTTCTTCAGCCAATTTTACAAATCAGGAAACTGAGGCAAAAAAGGGCTGTGATTTGGTTAGGGTTACATAGCTGGTGAGTATGTTAAGTCAGATTTTAACTCAGGAAAAAGAATTTTCCTTTGTCTAAGCTCAGCACTGAATCCAATGATCCACATAGCTGCAACTCCTGCACTTTATACCCACTCCTACATTGTTTAATCCAGTGACTTCTGGTCTCCTTGCTTTTCCACCAAAAAGAAATTATAGCTCTCAGATCAATGGATGATTGCTTTCCTGGGATGCTTGCTCTCCTTATTTCTACCTCCTGACTTCCCTCAAGTCCCAGATAAAATTTTACCTTCTACAAGAAACCTTTCCCAATCCCCCTTAATTCTAAAGCCTTCCCTGCGCTGATTATTTTCCATTTGCCTTTTGTGTAGTTTGTTTATTTGTATCATGTGTGTTGTCTTCCCCATGATTCTGAACTCCCTGAGAGTTTTTTTTTTTTTACCTTTTGTCTTTACCTTTTGTTGTACTCCTGGCGAGTAGCACACTGGCTAACACATAGTAGACACTTAATAAATGCTAATTGACTTGTAATCTTGCCTAAAATATCTCCTAAATATTTGAGCTTAAACAAATCACTTAATCTTTGTCTGTCTCAGTTTCTTAATCTATAAGATGTAGATAATAATAACACATCCCTCCAAGAGGTATTATAAGAATCAAATAAGATAACCTAGAAAAGAAACTCGAAATCCTTAAAGTACTATAGAAATGAGAGCTATCATAATAACAATTATTATTATTATCCTATAAATGCCAGATGTTATTGTTTAAAGGGGTTTATGCCCCAAAACATGATCACCCTGTCTGGTAGAACTTAACAATAAGGTAAACAAACTGAGATACATTCCTTCAGGCAAGATAACACTTATTAACCAGAAGCATGAGAACTGCCAATAAGCAAGCCCAAGGCTTACCTTCTTTCTATGTAAAAGACCAGAACTGAAGATATAACTCAATTTTTAAGCACAGAATAAAGAACAGAAAGAGGATAAAGATAATTAGATAAAACCACCTAAAATTTACAAGGATAGAGCTTTACAATGGGACAAGGTCATCTAGTGGTCTCTTTCTCAAGGGTAACACACAATTATCATTCAATTTCTCAGAAACTAAAGTTAGAACAAGCTTCTATTGACAGAAATGATTTATAGGTGTTTATTGAGATAATAATTCTCTAAAACCAAAATCAGAATTTCTTTTCAATTAACAGTGACTGGGGGAAAACAACCCTTTGTCATCTAACTTTGAAAGAAAGACTAAACCCTTGAACTCATGAGTTTCTTTATTCAGAGACAAAGAAGTTTGGGGTTTTATATCAAATACAGAATAGAGTTACAGAAAATGCACAATCAATACTTGAATTTCCCATGACTTTTTGTAAGGGTTCCATTCATAGGTGAGGATTATACAAGCTACATTTTTGTTGCTGTCCAATAATAAACAAAGAACCCATAGAAACAAAGAACTTCTAAAGTTCTATTCATGTCTTTAATTTCTTTGTTGCTTATCTTGTTAGTAGATATATGGTGAACTAATGTCTGCAATTATTGTTTTAATTTTCTTTATTTTTCAATTAAAGAGCCTTATTTTTTCCCTCCAGCAAATCTACCCCATTAAAGAAAATAGGCAAACAAAACATTTGTAATAATAAAGCATAGTTAAATCAAAAAAAAATTTCCACACTGGCCATGACCCAAAAGGTGAATATATGTGTATATGTGCATATATGTATATATTTAACACATATATATGCAACCTTCATCAAGACTGAGCTGTGATGATTACATGGTTCTCTCTGTGTTTTATATATACATAATATATAGTTCAATCATTTCAATAATATTCAACTCTTTGTGAATAGATTTGGCATTTTATTGGCAAAGATATTATTGCCATTTCTTTTTCTAATTCATTTTACAGATAAGCAACTCAGACAAACTGGCTTAAATGACTTGCCAAGGTTCATATAGTTAGTAAATGTCTTAAACAACATTTGAACTTAAGAAGATGAGTCTTCCTGACTTCAAGTCTGTCACCCTACTAATTGTACCATTTATGTATTTAGAATACAAATGGAAATATAATTGTTGCATATATATACATATATATGAAATTGATTTACTTATAGTATCTTTAAGCATAATGTTGTTTCCCTGCTTATCTTCTTTTATCATATTTTAACTGCTACTGATCTTTTCCTAAATCACAATTGTTACCATTTTTTGAGGTCATATGAAGCATCTTGGGTGCTTCTAGATACTTTTTCCTCTTGTGAATAGTTATAAATCAAGGACTTTTTTTATAAATAATGTTGTTGAAATGAGATTCCTAATATATTCCATTGTGTTCTATTTTATAAGGAAATTCATACCATTTACTTTTATAAGGATGATTGTTAATTTTGTCTTTTCTTTCACCTGTTCTCTTGTATTTCTTTTCTCTGTGTTTTCTCCCTTTTTCAAAGATGAAAATGAAAAATAACAATTTGACTAAATCGGTATATAATTGACAACATTTTTTCCCACTTCAAAAATCTTCGTCTCATCCACTTGGCCCAACTAATCACAGATACATATTACTCTTTTATTTTTTTCTTTTTAATCTTTCTGAAAGATTCATTTTCCTTTGAATGATGAATTTATTTTAATTTAGTATACTTGTTGAACTAATCTAACCTTCTATTCATATGTTCCTTTCCTTTCTCCCAAACTCAATAATTTTCCTATTAAGTTGAATGGATAATTTAGAAATCATGTTCTTTAAATATCAAAATGTCCACTGAGTTTTGTCCCATTCTGATAAAAGTAAAGATTATGAGATGCCAGAATTTCCTATTCCTCCCTCCATTTTTATGCTTTGCTTCTCATGAATAACTATTATATATATATATAAGGTATTTGTTACCCATGTAAGATAACTATTTCCACAGGGTATAGTTTCTCTTAATGTCAGATAAGTGGCAAGAGTGGGAACTTTTTGTAGATGTCTCTAGAATCTTGCACAATCCTCTTAATTCTTGGCTAATGGATGTAGTGTGGGGACTTGTTTACTGGAGGATTTCAGTAGGAGCCCAAATTCTGATCAAAAGTGAGGAGTTAGGAGTCAAATCTCATGTGGTTGGTTGAACATGGAGTTCATTTATCAAGATCTCTCAGCCTTAAAAATACCCTAATACACTTGCATCATTATAGTACACTGCACATGAGCTAACTATACTAGACATGCATCAACTATAGAATACTGTGCATGTGGGGCCATATAAGTAACTTGCTATTGTTGTTAGATGTCTCTTTGCTACATTAGTATTTCTGCTTCAAGTACAACACAGATTGTCCTACCCCCTGACTTCTCAGGAAGGCTGAAATGTCCCCAGGGGGATGGAGAGCCAAACCAGACATGTCAACAGGTTCCCTGGCTGGACTGGAGAGTCTAATACTTCAACCAGAGTTTCCCCCATTATCTGTGGCTCTTTACAAAAGGAGAGCAAAGAAAATATATCATGAAACTATCCACTCTGTTTTCTCAGAAAGCAGAACCTTTTTGCTCAGGATTACATAAAGAAAAAGGATGACTCAATATTACACCTACAGGCTTTGATTCATTCCCACAAATGACAGTTACACAAAAGACATTTCAAATAGTCTTGCTATGGCCCAGAAACTATGCTAAGAAATTGAAATAAGAAGAAAAGAAGAAAAACAGTTCCTATCCTCAAGGAGCTTACATTCTAATGGAAGAACTAAACAAAGGAAAGATTACTGAAAGGGACCTCAGAATAGGTTCAGTGGAATGGTGAAGCAGTGGGAAGGAAGTGGCAGAAGACATGAATCCTGAGAAGTTAAGGCAAAAACTCGCTCATCAAAGTTGATGAGCCCAGGAACAGTCCAAGGTACTGGTGGGAGATGATGACCATGGTACAAGAGCAAAAAGCATGGTTTAGAGAGAGTTAAAAAGTGTTCTATTAGTAAAATACTAAGTATATTATTAAAAAGTGTTTGTGAGTTGATAAGATGAATTTCTTGTTGCTTAGTTGATTACTTGCATCTGAAATTTTATGACCCTATTTCAGTTTTACCTAGGAAAGATATTAGAGAGCTTAGCCTTTCTCTAGCTCATTTTACAAATGAATAATCTGAGGTAAAGAAAGTGAAGTGAAGTGACTTATACAAGGTCACATAGTTAATAAGTGTCTGATACCAGATTTGAACTCATATTGTTCCTGACTACAGTGCAGTCATTCTATCAACTGAGTCTTCTAGCTGTCCTGATAATTGGAATACATGTCTTATAAATGCTGTAGTAGTAGTGTTACTTATCTGGGAAGATTTGGTATTCTTTATATAGAAGGCAAGTTGGTTGAGAGATTTTACTGGGTAATAATTAATCTGGAAAATTCAAATTCCCACTGATTTCTCCCTAGGTCATTTTGGATCTGATAAAAAAAGCTCTTCAAGACACCAAGGAATGAGCTCTTATAAAGAAGACCTAAAGATTGTCTTCTTGACCCTGCTTTTGTTTGGAGTGCTGGGAAATATGTTCCTTCTTTATCTTCATAGCCTGAAATTCGTCACTACTCACAGAAAAAGATACATTAGTCTGATAATCTCAAACTTGGCCTTAGCTCATGCCCTGATGATTATCTTCAGAGGAATCCCCCTAATAATAAATATGTGGGGGTGGAAATCATTCTTGGATGACATGATGGGGAAAATCTTAACTTACTTAATAAGAGTGACACGGAGCATTTCCCTTTGCAGTACCAGCTTCCTGAGTATATATCAGGCCATCATCATCAGCCCCAACAGTCCTATGTGGACAGAGGTCAAAACTAGGGCCCCCAAATATATTGTTCTCAGCTCTTTGCTTTGTTGGATTTTCAATGTTCTGATAGATGTTGTTGTAGCTATCAATATCCATCATCAAAGGAACAACAGTACAGAAATATGGAAGGTTGGGCATAGCTCTTTCAATTGGCATGCCACAGATACTATAAAAATTCTAATTTGGAAATCAATTATTGATGCTCTATTTATGGGTCTCATGATCTGCTCAAGTGGCTACATGGTAATTGTCCTCTATAGACACAGCCGGCAAGTCCAATACATTCACAACATCAGCCTTTCACCCAGAATCTCCCATGAGACCAGAGCCACTAAAGCCATCCTGATGCTGGTAGGCAGCTTTGTCTGCTTTAACTCAGCCAGTTCCCCTTTTGTCATTTATATAGCTTATACTAAAGCAACTAGGCACTGGGAGTCTCTTTTCACAATTATTCTCTCCCTGCTTTATCCAATAGTCAGCTCCTTTATGTTGATCAACATGGATACCCAGATACTTAGGTCTTTGCCAGTTTTCTTACGTTTAAAAAGGTTCTGCTGGAAAGAATTCTCTGGCTGATGAGAATTGTTGGGGAGAATGGAAAAATAATAATTCACAAAAGTGAATTAGCCCATCCACTCCTTTCCTCTCCATGCTACATGGCAGATTCTCCCATAGAGTAGAATTCCCTTACATTACCATAGGACTCTCTTCACCTTAGAAGCACGCTTAATAAATCCCAAACAAAACAGCTGACTTTTACTATAAAGCCACTTTCTTTCTTCCCAAATTCTCACAAAAGTAGCACCAGTAACCTGAAGTTGGAAAGCTCAGAACCATTCACATTTCTTTACTCACACTGCTCATATATAAATCAGTTACCACATCTAGTTGATTCCTACCTCTGAAACATTTCTTAGGAGATTTCCTTCCTTCCACATCAAAGGCCCCCATTATAAAGCTGACTACTAGAAGTAGATTGCAAAATATGGTGTACTCATCTCCCTCATTCTGTCTGTAGAACTTAATTCCAATGTAATATAATTTTTATTACTTCTAAAATTTCTATTTAAGTAATTTGAATTTTCTTTGCAAGTTAGATTCTATTTATTTAACTGCTGTTGACTATTTGTGAACAGGCTGCTAGAGAAATGATAAATAGTAGGTGAGTACTAATATAGAGATATACAGGAACTAGCTTTCTGAGCTCTTTTCAGGATTGCTAATCTACCTTTGATATCCCATCTATCACTCTCACCAATGGCTCCAAGAAATTATAACATGTGCAGCAACCATATCCTAATAAAACCATTTCTTTTTCCACCATATCCTAGGTCATCACCAGTTGTCTTGACTTTTATACTAACAATTTTTAACATTTTTTTATGTTTTGAGTTTCTATTCCTTGCTACCCTACACTTTTGATATTATTTTTTCTAGCTCTACAAAACAATTTTTGATAGCTTGGAATGTAAATGAATAAGTATGTTTATAAGATTTATTTAGTTAGAATTGTTTATAGATATAGATATAGATATAGATATAGATAGATAGTCTATACATGAGAAATCCATATTTCTCCAATTGTTTAAATCTCACTTTATTTGAGTAAAAAGTGTTTTGTAATTGTGTTCCTATATTGTCAATACTTTGTCTTGGAGGTAGAGTTCCAAATACTTTATATTGTCTATAGTTATTTTAAAAGAAAGTTCTCTTTCTATTTATTGTTGCCAGGATTTGTTGGTAATATAAAGAAATGCTGATGACTTATGTGGATTTATTTTATATCCAACAATTTTGCTAAAGTTATTGTTTCAACTAGTTGGTACTTGATTCTCTCAGATTCTCTAAGTATATCATCATATCATCCGCAGAGAGAGCCATAGCTTTGTTTACTCATTTCCTATACTAATTGCCTTGATTTCTATTTCTCCTATTATTGCTATACCCAGCATTTCCAGTATTAATATTGAATAATAGTGGTGATAATGGGAATCCCCGCCTCACTCCTGATTTTATTTGGAAGGCTTCTAGGTCATCCCTATTATAGATAATACTTGCTGATGGGTTTAGATAAATACTACTTAACATGTTAAGGTAAGCTCTCTTGATTCTTATGCCATCTAGTATTTTTAATAGGAATGGGTGCTGTATTTTGTAAAAGTTTTTTCTGTATCTATTGAGATAATCTTATGATTTCTGTTGCTTCTGTTATTGATAGGATCTATTATTCTGATAGTTTTCCTAATACTGAACCAATCCCATATTCCCAGTATAAATCCCACCTGGTAACAGTCTATGATCTTTGTGATATATTTCTGTAATGTTATTGCTAGTATTTTATTTTAAAATTTTACATTAATATTTATTTGGGAAATTTGTCAATAGTTTTCTGTTTCTGTTTTTGCTGTTCCTGATGTAGGTATTGCACTATACTTACATTGTGAAAGGAATTTGGTAGGACTCCATCTTCAGCTATTTTTCCAGATAAACTACTAAATATAAGAGTGAAAAATAATTAATAATAAGAAAATTTTTAAAGTAAAATAACTGAGATTCTACTTCAAATCCAAAAATTTGACAAAGAAGAATTGGAAGCAAAGTTGATACTCATGAACTTGAGAAAGCCTTTAAAATATAGCATGTAAATGTGATGAAATAAAAACAATACATATTACATAAATACAAATGGTATATTTAAATTTTATGGATGTTGCTAAAAAGTACGGTAAAATGAATATAATAAATACAAAGAAAATAGGAAAGCATATATGAAAATGTGCAGAGAAAACTAAGAATAATCAGGAAAGCAAAATGAACACAAACCTGCAAATAAAAAGAATAGCATCTCAACAACTGAAAATAAATTCCATCAAATAATAAGAATCAAGTTTGTTCACAAAGCAGAGATCTAAGAAGACATTTCTCCCTGCTTCTTTGCAGAGGTGCAAAACATACTCTTGATTCAAAGAGTGTGTTAGATTTCAGTATACATATTGTATACTTTTGCTAAAAAAATATTTATAATTTTTATTCATTGATTGTAATCTTTTACTTACAGATGGAAACTAAATAGCACAGTGGATAGAATCCTAAGTCAGGAATACTCATCTTCCTAAGTTCTAATCAGCTTGATCCATGTCATCTCAAAGAGTCATCTCTTGGTTGATCTCAACACAAAGTTTGGAGAGTACTACCTGGGCATACCTTATGGGAAGGAAACATTGGCCCTCAGTATAGCATGTATTGAAATTACAATTTATAATAAATAACTTTCTGAAAGTGGGGAAAGTGAGGGATATACGGGAAATCTAGTACTATAAAAACTATATTTCAATTGATATCTTTATTAATAAATTTTAAGCAAAGATTTAAAATAAATGATGAAAGAAAAATTATTGGAAAAACATTCAATGCTCTAAACAAGGCCATGAAAATATAATAAAAAATACTATGATGCCACTTAAATCAATTTACAGATTTAGTGTTGTGCTTGTTAACCTACTGGAGGGTACTTTATAGGGCTAGATAAAAAATATAGTAAAACCCTGTGAAGGAATAAAATCTCAATCTCAAGATCTCAAGGGAAATATTGACAAAAAATAGGAATAAAAGTAAATAGCACTTTTAGAATTCAAATCACATTATAAACCTATAATCTTCAGATTACTTGCCACTAAATAAATGTAGATGAATACTTATCAGGAAAAGTCTAGACCTGAATCAAAAACGATCCATTAAATTTTTCAAACAATGTATCCTGGAGACATCTCAAACTCAATCTGTCTAAAACTAAAATTATCTCTACAAACCCTTTTCAGATTTTCCTCTTTATATCCAAAGCATGGGTTAGCACTTTCGGTCTCCAGGGTTTATAACTTCAATATTGTTCTCAATTTCCTTGCCCCCAAATTTCCAATCAGTTGTCAAATATTACCATTTGACCTCCATAACATCTTTTAAATCTAACTCTTTGTCAGAAACTAGCACAAATTAACATATTAATTTAGGTATTCATGAGTGACTAGATCTTTGCAACAGCCTCCTAAATGATCCCTCATTTCTCAGTCCTCCAGTCCTTTTTAAATAGAGCTGCCAAAGTAATTTTCCTTAACTACAGTTATAACCACATGGCTTTCCTACTGCATCAAAGCCAGAGGCTTCCTCTTGCCTCTAGAATATAATATCAAGCCCTCAGATTTGCCTTTAAAGTCCTACACAATCTGGCCTCAATCAATTTTCTCAGCCTAATTAGGTGCTACTTTCTCCCTGTTGCAAAAGGGTGAAGATGAAGCTCTCACCTAGGCCTATCTTGTCTCTACCATTCCCCTTTTTCTTTAGGGGCTCAGGTTCATGTTGTCCCTTACTCTGAAACTCAACTCATTCAGTCCCAATTCTTTCTCAATTATTTCTCCATTTTGCAACCTACATATCTGTGTTTTTTTTTAAATATGGGTGATTCAATTTTGCATTTTGATTTAAAAATTATGGTAACATAAATCAGTCCAAGGGATGAGAAGTAATGTTTGTCCTCCAGAATACAAATCCCAAGGTTCCAATTGGTTTTCAAACACCTATTATAAAATGTATTTCAGAATGAAATTAAACACACACTCAAAATATTGATCATTCCCTGGATTCTGAGCACATATTAATTATCCCTGTTCTGAATATAAATTAAAACAGAAAAGATGCCTTTCCAACAAAAATTCTAAAAAAAAAAAAAAAAAAAAAAAACAGGAAAAGATAAAGACAGATTTGATCTATGTCATCTCAAAGAGCCATATCTTAGTTGACCTCAACCTAAGGCCTGGGCAGTGCTACCTGGGTATACCTTATAGGAAGAAAACATTGGCCTTCAGTACCCCCTATATGGAAATTACAAAACTTATATTCAGGTCATAATCAATCACTTCTATTAATTCACTTTCTACACAGGCAATAAGAGAATTTTTAATTATTGTCCTCAAACCTTTTGCCATAGGAAGAGAGTTCATCTTGGATACACAAAATGGTACAAGAGAACCTAATTAGTCCTTACAAGAATGACAGACTACCTCAGAAAAGTGTACAGGAGCCCACGAAAATGGGCAAAAAAGGTCTTCCATTCATGATGTCACAAGCATCCCGATCTAACTCTTTCTTAGGAAAGGTTTATTGAAATTAGCTCAATTAGCATTCAAACAATAGGATATGAGTTCAAGTAAGGGATTATAAGAATGGAATAATAACAATTTAAGAAAAAAGTTAACTTGATTTGAAACAGATATTGATTAGATACCTACTATGTGCAAGGTAGTAAAGGCAATAAGACTAGCTCTGATCCATTTATTTATTCAACAAATATTTATGAAGCCTATGTGCCAGGAACTGTAACTACTCTAAGTTCTGGAGATATAAAAAGAAGTAAAAAAGAGTCCTTCTCCTCACAGAGCTTACAACCTAATGGGAGAGATAACCTATAAATAAATACAGGTATAAAAAGTAATCTATGCACAGGATAAATATCAAATAATTAAAAGCGGGGAAACACTGGGGAAGATTTCCTATAGAACATGATATCTTAGGTGGGACATAGAGGAAGTTAAGAAAATCAGTAATCAGAGCAGAGGAGGGAGAGTTCTAAGTACCAAAGGCAGCCAAGGAAAATACCAGGGACCAAGAAATGGATTATCTTCTTCCTGGAAAATCAGGAAGCCAGGGTCATTGCATTAAAGAGTACATGGTGGAAAGCAAGGTGTAAAAAGACTAGAAAGATGGGAAGGGTTATGTTTTAAAGGACTTTGAATTACAAATTGGTAATTTTATTTGATCTTAGAGGTGATAGGGAATCATTGGAGTTTACCGAGTAGATGGGGTGGCATGATTAGACCCACACTTTAGGAAAACCATTTCAGTTACTAAATGGAGAATGGTTTCAAAAGAGGGGAATACATAAGGTATGTACGTTCACCAGTAGTGAGATGTTAACCTATACCTAATATCATAAAAAAGGGAAAGTTGTGGACTTTGCAGCATCAGATCTCAAACTGTACCATTAAGCAATAATGAACATAATGATTTCTTATGGTTGAAAAAAATAGAGGGATAAATCAATGAATCAAATGAGTCATATAACAGAAAGAAGAAGACCAGCTCGGTAATCTAGAGTTTGATAATCCAAGGATCCCAGCTTCTGAGTTATGGACTCATTATTTGATAAAACTCTTAGGAAACCTGCTTTATTGCAAAGAAAAAAACTGTTTACAAAACAATCAGTATGACAATTCCATTTACCAGTAGAGACTGATTAACCAACTTATTTCTTATAGTCATGGAGAATTTTCTAGGGATCTAAAAAAATTAAGTGGCTAATCCGAGGTGACACCTCTTAGCATATTGTACCACTTTTTAGTATGTCACCTCTATACAGACGACAGACACACAAACATAAATATATATAATATCTATATTTATATATCTGTCTCAACATCCCATATTCTCTTCTCTGAGCTTCATTCCTAAATAAAAAACTCTTCATTAGACATTTGAAACTATGTATCTGGTAACATCACAAACTCAATTTGTCCAAATTTTTATTATTATCTTTTCCCACAAACTCTCTTCAAATTTCCCTCTTTATATCCAGAGTATTATTTCTTACCTTCCTTTTAGCTTTCAATTTAAAATCTCGTATTATTCTGTTTCCTTGACCACTTATCTAATCTATAGCCAAATACAAACATTTAACCACAATACCTCTTACATCTTACTTCCTGGCAGAAACTGGCTAAGAACTCATTCAGCTACCATATTAGTTTGAGCTCATCTCCTCTTGCCTAGTCTTCTTTAAATTATGATAGCTTTTTATAGACAGAACAAATGCATGGTTAATTTTTCAACATTGACCCTTGCAAACATTTTTTGTTCCAACTTTTCCTTCTTTCCCTCCACCCCCTCCCCTAGTTGGCAGGCAGTCTCATACATAGTAAACATATTAAAATATATCTTTAAAATAATATATGTGTTCATATTTATATAGTTCTCTTGTTGCACAAGAAAAATGTATTTAAAAAGGTAAAAATAATTTGGGAAATAAAACAAAAATGTCTTGTTTAGTCTTTTGCAGTATCCTCCTATATGATCTCTCTGCCTCATTTCCCACCATTCCACTCCTTCCTACACAAAGCTGCCAAAGGAAACATTGACCTTCAGAACCCTATGTAGAGAAGTTGTGAAACTCATATTCAAGTCATAGTCCATCACTACCTTCCAATCCCATCCCATATCAATAAGAGAATTTTAAGTTATTGTCTCCAATATTTATGTCATAGCAAGGGAGTCAATCTTAGATATACAAAGTAATACAACAAAACAACCACAAAAATGATAGTAATTCCTCTAGAAGAGCTCACCAGAGCCCATGAATATGAGTATTGGGCGCTTGACTCATCATCTCACAAGTATCCCAGAGGAAAAGTCTCTTTCAGCTTCTCACCAAGGTTCCTTTGGAGATTCTCATTAATCAGTTGATATTGTTGACAGGGATTTTCACCTGAGGTAAAATTTTGTTTTTATTCAGACACACAAATTTTCTGTTCTGTCAAGTGTTCCTCTTCCAGTTTGTGACATATAATAAATGCTCTTGGGGGAGATGAGATCACTCTACTGTCCTTATAACTCCAGCCCCAGATATGTGCCCACACATACACTCACACGAACACCCATGCACACATTTCTGCAGTTCTGTCCTGGGCTCCGGCAGCAGAACAGTCTGGTGAGTGGTTCTGGGAGGACTTTTTCTCAGAGGTGGCAACCTCAATGTACAAAAAGCTGCAGCTGGGTGTAAGAAAGGCTTTATATGGGCTGGGGGACATGAGTAATCTGAGTAATAATCATAAATACTTTAAGATTTACAAAGCTCTTTCCATATGCCATCTCACTTGATCCTTACAGCAACCCTAAGAGGTACGTAATATAGGACAGGATATTTTTCCAATTCTCAACTCACTTGAATAACACATCCTTTTAAGGAAGAAAGGAAGCATTTATTAAGTATTTACTGTGTGCCAGGTATTGGGCTAAGTACTTTATAGATGTTATCTCATTTAGCATTCAGAATAACTTAAGGACATAGATGCTCTTGTTCTGCTCATTTTACAGATGGTGAAATGCAGGAAAAAGCAGAAGTTAAATGACTTGTCTAGCTTCACACAGCTATTAAGTGTCAGTAGCTACATTTGAACTCAAGTCATCCTGACTCCAATTCCAGCACTCTAACCATTGCATTGCCTGTAGGGAGGTCACCTTGAAAAAATGGAGTATATAGAATTCCTTTAAAATTGTTAATAGAAGTGTAACAGATACAGTGACTGGTAAAATGTCCCAAGATGCTGATATTTAGAACATGTAGATCACTCTTCTAATCCTTTGGTTGATTCTTAATTCCTAGTTTTGTTTCATCAAATTCTAGTCTACAAGATTGGTTGTTTTCTCTAGTAGGCTCCACCAATTTCTCTCTCCATTTATTTTTTTTATCAGTAACAAATTATTATAATATAGACTCACAACTATTTCAAGATACAACTTTCCCACTTTTTCATTAATTCCTTTTATGTTTTTTACCATTTTTAATATAAATATCCTTATTTTGTAGCTCAATAATTTACTATTCTACAAATGTAATTAGCATATAATTGAATAATTAAATTATTTTAGATGCTATTATCATTTTATTACATTATTTTATATCAGCCTATTCATGATTAAGGATTTGTTCTTTTCCTACTTTTATACAGAATCTATATAATATTAAAATTAGCTCTTTTAATGATTGATGATACAACTAATTCACTTTTAAATCCATTTGATATTGGAGTTTTTTTAGGAAGTTCAAGGGTTTGAGGGGAAATGTCTTTTTCTAATATTGATTGTTTATATAATATGTTTTTTCCATTAACCTAAATATTAACACTTTTGTAGCATTCATTTCATATGTTTAGTAGTTTGCTTGCATATATCTGGGCAAATTGTATTTCTTATCCATAAGTGCAATGAATTTGCCTTTTCAGCATGAAAAATTTTCTTTTCTATTTTTATGAATCAAATTGTGTAAGTACCTTATTCTTTTTTATTCCAACTTTTATATACTTAATTCATTGAGATTATTCCGCTGTGATTTTTTAATTTCTTCTTTAATTTGCATAATTTCTATTTTGGTGGTTAGGTTTTGGGAGGTGACTACTTTTTCTATTTTGTTTTTAGTTTCATGTCTATTCATCTGTCCTTTCCCACTTTTGTTGATAAAAGTATTTAGAAAGAAAATTTTCTCTCAAGGAATGCTTAGCTGCATCCTTTAAGTGTATCTCATTTGCTTTGGAATGATTCATATTTTAAAGGCAATTTTTGTTTCTAATTCTTCATTAGTCTGCCAATTCTTTAGCGTCAAATTGTCTAGTCTCAGTTTAATTTTAATACTTTGTTCAAAGTCCCTTCACTGAATAAATATATTGGGATTGTGTCTAATTAATATGATTTTCTGTTTCTCTGATTCTACATTTGATTTATCAGCTTGGTAGTACAGTGTTAGAGCACAGGACCTATTGTCAAGACTTCAGTTCAAATTCTGCCTCACACACTCAATAGCTGTGTGACATATCACTGTCTTTCTCAAGTTCCTCAATTGAAAATAAGAATAATGACAGCATAAACCCCCAAGAGTTTTTATCATAATCAAATATGCTAACTTATACAAAGTATTTTGCAAAAGTTAAAGTACCATAGAAAAATTATCTATTATTAATAATATTATTATTCTCTAAACGCCAGTTGTTATTTATGACTCTTTTATATCCAAGATCATGGTTGATTTTTGTAAAGATGCCATGAATGATTAACTGATTAGTACTTTTATTCAATAATCACCAGAGATTTCTCATCTCCAAATTTTTTAGAGTTCTATTCATTTCCTTAACTTTGTTTATCTTGTGATTAGATTTCTCTAAGTTTGAAAGGAATACACTGAAGTCTACAAGTTTTTTGTTTCAATATTCAATGAATAGATATTTTTTTATGGTATCCATCCATATCAGTGGGAAAACAAAAATTCTTATTACAAAAAAGCACAAGCAAATACAACAAATTCCTAACTTGATTATCAACAAAATTGTATACATGGCTCTACATCGAGATTCAATCATCTCTCTTCTATTATACTTCATCATCAGTCATCTTGAATCATAATCAAGCCTTACAATTAATCCTTAAATTCCCAAAGATTTTTTGTTACAATGCTTTTATATAAACTCATCTCCCAGTTCTGATCACCCAGGATCATATAAATATTATAAGGTTTTTCTGAAGCCTTAAGTTTCATCATTTCGTATAGTATAATGTTTTTCTATCACATCCATACACCATCATTTTGGTCAATCATTCCCCAGCTTATAAGTAATTCCTGGATTTCTAGTTCTTTGCTACTATGAAAAAAGATGCTATAAACATTTTAAACACATGGGTCAAAGGACATGACAGTTTGGGGCTGGATAAGGCATTGTTCCAAAAGTTTCCAAAATAACTAGACCAATTCACAGCTCCACCAATAATTAACATGCCTGTTTTCTGTCAGCTTTTCCAACACTTGTAATTTTCCTTTCTATCATTTCTGCAAAGAGGTGAGTATAACATAATGCATCATAATTCTTTTAATTTGTAACTTAGTACTTATTAAAAATTTGGCAATTTCAATATGTATGTATATGTGTATATATATATATATATATATATAGAGAGAGAGAGAGAGAGAGAGAGAGAAAGAGAGAGAGAGAGAAAGAGAGAGAGAGAGAGAGAGAGAGAGAGAAAGAGATACCTTTGATTTCTTCCTTTGAAAACAATCTGTTTATGTCCTTCTACAATTCAAGCCTTGAAGAATGGCCCTGATGTCTATATATTCTTATATATATCTTATTCATATCTATTCTTATATATCTCAGAAATAAGGTTATAAAATATGGATTTTACTAATTATTCCAACTATGAGTTGATTAATTTTTCCTTTAAGTGTTTTAACTGTTATGCTAATTGATGTATGTCCCTTTGTGTGTGTATATACACATATATTTATACATCTTTACAATGTATATTACATATACTTGTATCTATATATGTAATTATAAATATAAAAATATATAGCTAAATAATGTGGATTCTATGTTTAATTATTATGCTATATTTTAAAAAATAGATTTTTCTATGTTACTGGCAAGCATGATATTTTTTCATGTTTAGCTCTTTTTATCATGTCTAGCTTACCATAGCTTATCTGAAATCATGATTACTACCATGGCCTTTTAGCATAATGGATTTTTTCCACATTTCTATTTTACCTCTACACGTATCTTTATGTATCAAAGGTGTTTCTTTTAAATAACATATTGTTGGAAGGAGACTTGAAATATGTTCTCCTTTATTCTTCCATTTAGTGGGTGAGGTGATTCTATGAATTTCACATTAAGGATTGTAAATTTTGTATTTCCTTTCATCCTGTTGTCTTAACCTTCTTAGTTGTTGTCATTGTTTTTTTCTTTTATTCTCCTCCTTATAAAGAAGAAGATAGAAGGAGTACTTGGACTAAATACACATGATCTATAAATGACAATTTTCTCCTTCACTATCATTCATCTCTTCCCTATCAAACTCCTCACAGGCTTTTTTCCCTTACTTTTCTTTATTTCAATTCATTTGCAAGAATCGCCTGCTTCCAATGATGGAATTTATTTTATTTATAAACAACGTCAAACACCTGCTCTCCTATTTGTGTTTCACTCTCCTTTTCCCCATATTTACCAATTCATTGTTGAGTTTAAAGTATTTCTAAACCATGCTTTGTGTGTATGTGTGTATGAAAGTGGTTGTGTGTTAAATTCTTTTATTCAGTTCAGATAAAAATAAGGATTATCAAATACTGAGTGCTAACTCCTCACATTATTTCTATATATTCTTAATCTCCTGCACAACTATTATATATAATGGATCCATTAAGTATAGAAAATGTGGAAAGCATTGTGGAATCCCCATGTTTAGAGGGGAGATACAGAGAGACATTTAAGTAATCTTGCCCAACTCTCTCTCCAAGGGAATCTTTGATTCCTACCTGAGGGCATCCATCTAGAACACACACACACACACACACACACACACACACACACACACACACACACATACACCTTTAAGGACCTGAATTTGAACAATTCACCAGCATTTCTGGTCACTAACCCTTTCAGAATGAGAGCTGACACCTGCAGAGTTTACTCATTCCCATCCAATTCTAGTTACATGAAACACCATCAAAATAGCTTTACCATATATGCTTCAGGAAGTGTGCTAAGTAATAGTAATAAGGGTGAAAGCATCCAAGACAGTCTCTGTCCTCATGGATCTTACATTCTAATGAAAGAACAAAAATGTAAGATTCTAGAAAGGGGAACTGGGACGTGTGCCATAGCACATGAAATAAAGGAAAAGAAGTAGCTTGAAAACATGGGCTCTGGAAACATAAGACAAAAGTTTGTCTATGACAGCTGAGGATCCTAGGGTCTATCTAAAGTCATGGTGGTAAGAAGGTAATGATTATGTCTCAAGAGGAGAAACATGGTTTGGAGACAGATGGGTTTTATCCAGGTTACACAATTAATGAGTAATAAATATTTATGGGTTGATACACTGAATATTTTTCTCATGAATGTTAGAATGTTACTACTTAGCTTTGCAGGTATAATACTTCTCAAAAAGAAAGTGAGTAGTTTGTAGAATTGGGAATTCCTTACACTGGAAAAGTCACATGCTCCTGTGTTTCTTCCCAGGTCACTTTGGAGCTGACAGCAAAGTTCTCCAAGGAATCCCTCAAGGAATGAGCTCTCATAAAGATAGTTTAGTCATTGTCTACTTGACCATGCTTTTCTTTGGAGTTTTGGGGAACATGTCCCTTCTTTGTCTACATGTTCATAAATTCATCACTGCTCACAAAAAAACACTCATCAGCTTGATCATCATCAATTTGGCTTTTGCCCATGTCTTAATGATTGTTTTCAGGAGCATCCCTACAATAATAACCATTTGGGGATGGATATCTTTCCTAGATGAAACAATGGGTAAAATCTTAAATTACCTCATAAGAGTGACCCGGGGCCTTTCTCTTTGCAGCACCTGCCTCCTCAGTGTCTTCCAGGCCATCACTATCAGCCCCAGCAGCCTTAAGTGGGTGCGAATTAAAACTAGAACCCAAAAGTATATTCCTTCCTGCTGTATCCTCAGCTGGATTTTCAATCTTCTTCTTGATACTGTTGCACCTATGAATTATAGTAGTCCAAGAAACAGGAGCAATGAAAGATGGAGGATTGGACATATTTCTTTTGACTTGCAAGCCATGAGTATTATAAAAATTTTAATTTGTGAGTCAGTTGTTGATGCTCTGTTTGTGGGTCTCATGGTTGGATCAAGTGGATATATGATGTTTGTCTTGCACAGACACAATCAGAGAGTCCAACACATTCGCAGCATCAAGTCCACCCTCAGAACATCCCCTGAGACTAGAGCCACCAAAGCCATCCTGATGCTGGTGGTCACATTTGTCTGCTTTAATTCAGTCAGTTCTCCTTTTGTTATTTATGTAGCTTCTGCAGCAGAAACCAGACACTGGGCATTACGTTTCACAGTTGCACTTTCCATGTTTTATCCAATAATCAGCCCTTTCATGCTCATAGGCATTGACACCCAGAAGCCCAGATCTTTTGTTTCTCTCTTATGTTTAAAGAACTCCTCTCAGGAAGGACTCTCCACTTGAGAAGATTTGCTGGGGAAAATGGAAAAACATGGACATAAATTAAAATTAGATTAACAACTCAAATGATATCACAAAATGAGCTCAAAATGGATAAGCAACATTCATGGAAGAAGTCATAAAAATTGGAGTATAATGGGAAAAGTCAAAAGTCACAACAATGGACAGAGGTAGAACTCTCACCAAAACAAAAAAGAGAGTAGATCATAAAAACAAGAATCCCACTACTCCACTTCTCTTTCCACAAAGTGAAAGAATAGTAACAAAGGGACAAATGAAAATTAGTACTTTTCCTTCCCCTATAAATTTGTATACCCTACTCTTAAGCATATAGCCCAGTGAGACCAATGTTCAAAAAAAGGCCTGATATACATCAAAACATTTATATCAACATTTCAGGAAAACAAAGTCAATTCCTATCAAGTTGAAAAGGTTTTTCAAAAAGTATGGCATATAAATGTAAAGAAGTAAATATTGAATACATATTAAGCAAACTAAATAGAATATTTAAATATTATGTAATATTATTAAAAGATAAAAATTATGAATATAATAAATACAGAGAAAGATAGGAAGATATTGATGATATTGTACAAAGTAAATCGAACCAGGAGTGCAAAATGACTATAATTTTGTAAGTAAAAAGAATAGCATCCAAACAATTGAAAAAATTATGTGAAATAATAATCACCAAGATTATTCACAAAACAGATATCTAAAAAGGTATTTCCCCCTGCTTCTTTCTTTCAATATTTATTTGAAACTAAATATGATAAAAAACAAAATATAGAAAGACAGAAAAGGAAAAAAAAAAAAAAAAAAATGTTGTCATGTGCCCAGCAGAATATCAGAGAAGTTTCAAAATATGTAACAATAAATTTTCATTTTAAGAAAGCATATATAATAATAGAAGACATTGTATTTATGACTTTCCATCAATTCTTTATTTCCTTGTAGAATATTCTTTTGTTCTCTAATGTGCAATTTTTACTTTATTCTTTTTTCCCCTTTCACCCTACTCTATCTCCACCCCAAGAGGGCTACATTTAACCATAGATTTAATTATATATATATATATATATATATATATATATATATATATATATTCACAACCAGACACATATCTATATGCACATATGTATAACTACATGCATACACACATATATACGCACATGTATACATATATAAACATGCATCTAAAACAATATTAATGTGGTTGACATATAATGTTGGTTTCTCATTTGATCGAACCTTTAAATTTGACTTTATTTGAGATCAATGATAACAAGCCCTACTTTTTTTTTTTCTAATAAATTCTTTTCCTGATTTTTATTATTGTGTTTCTGTATATCTCTAATTTCCTATTACTGCTTTATTTGTACTTTAGTTCCACTCTTTAACTTGCCTTGCTTTTATTTAATTTCCCCTCATCCACAGACCTCTCCCTTATCTTCTCCATCACTTTTCTCACCCTCTTCATTCCACTCCCACTAATCAAAATATTCTTCTGAACCTCACCTTAACCTATGCTATCCTTTCCTTCCTTCTTAATCCCTTTCCTCTCAATCTATATACCTTGTCCCACTTCCATAAGTCTACACACCCTCTTATACACCACCTTATCCTATTCTCTGCCTCCTCCATATTTTTTGATGTTACTATACAGTTCATGGTGTGTGTGTGTGTGTGTGTATACATACATAAATACATACATATACATATATATGTATGCATGTATAAGTGTAGGTATAGTTAGATGTAAATCTCCTATTCTCTTTTTTATCCATTTCTGATATGAGTAGAACTACCAACCTTCCTCCCCCATCTAATGTTTTAATATCATTTCTTTTTCTTCTTCTGACCCTCATTTAGCTAGCACAATTACTATTTTTAACCTTTTCCTAGACAGTTTTGCTTTTTTGAGTCAAATCATACTCAGCTCTCAATATTTCTTTTGAACTACACAATTACTGATGATAATCTTAAACATATATCTTACATTTTCACATGTTGACTCCCTTGATATTAATTTTTGATACTGGCTCTTATGTGTCAAATTTTGTATTGAATTCAGATTTAGTTGAGACAAAATCTTTATAATCTGCAAATTCACTGAAAGTCCAATTTCTGGTAAATATTATGATTCATTTTTCTAGATATGATATTTTTGTTCACAAGATTAGTTCTTTTGATTAACAAAATGCAATATTCCAGGACCTGCATTCTCTGATTATAGCTATATTGTATAATTTGGCTAAGTTTTTTTTTTTTCATTTTTATTCTCTGTAATTTCTTTCTGAATGTAGGAAAAGAGAAAGGGATATACTGGAGAGTATAGGTAGTATAAAAACTATTTACACAGAATGATAATTTATATTTTTATCAATAAATTTTAAGCAAATATTTAAAGAAACTTCAAAAGATAAATTATTAGCCAGTTACTTCCTATTGCCTCTGGAAAACAATATGAAGTCCTCTCTTTGGCCTTTAAAGTCCTATACAACCTGGTCTCAATCAAGCTTCTCACTCTAATTAGATATTATCCCCCCTCAAGTCTCTACTACTTTCTCCCTTCTGAAAAAGATTGAGGGAGCTTAAGCTCTCAGCTACACCTATGTAATCTCCATCCTCCTTTCTTCAATTTGTTTATTTTGATAACATAAATAATTGAACAGCTCTCAGATCCACATGGTCCCTTACTCTGATATTTTATGGCATTTGCATCTAATCAAGTGTTATTAATGTAATCATAACAATGTAGAGCAACTATTTAAGAAATTCCTAATATTCAGAAAACCATTTGGCTGTCTGCCCTAATTTATATGTTCTGTATTTCCATTTAACCCTTGGCTTCTTTACATTGCAGGAAAAAAATCAGAATACAGAAAAACTTAAGAAGTAAATAGAGTATAGTTTAGTGGCTGCTACAAGGTGTGTACAAGGAAGGGAAGTTGGGGAAGGAATCAAAATTTTGATATCTCCAAGAATCCATGAAAAGGAAATTATAAACCCATAAATTCAGTTGAATTCCTTTTTCTTCTATCCCTGAAATGCCCACCTTGCCTTCTCTCTTCTCTATAACTCAACTCATTCAGTTCCAACTCCTTCTCAACTATTCCCCCATTTTGCTCTCCATATATTTCTATTTTTAAATGTTAAAGAGTGATTCAATTTTACATTCTGGTTCAAATATTATGGTAGCACAAATCACTCATATGAGAGAGATGAGAAGTAATGGTAGTCCTCGTGAATGCAAATCCTAAGGTAATAGATTTTCAACACCATTATAAAATGTATAACTGTCATTTTAGAGTGATAAATGAAAAAAATTCACTGGGATCAAAGTACAATCATTCCTGCTCTGTCAATGTACTGAAACAAGAGAGGTGTTCCTCCAACAAAAAGTTCATAAAAACTAGAAAGAGATAAAGACAGTTTGATTGTAAATGGGTAAATCATGTCATCTCAAAGAGCTATACCCTGGTTGACCCCAACACCAGACCTAGGGAGTGCTGACTGGGCATACATGATAGGAGGAAATATTGGCCTCCATTACACCATATATGGAAGTTACAAAACTCATATTCAGGTCATGACGAATCTCCATCATAGACACAATCCCAACAAAGCATCAGTTAAGAGAATCTTAAGTTATCCCCTGTAGAGGTCTCTTCTTTTTTATAATATGAAGGTTCTCTGTGGGCAGGTTTCTTGGGGAGGTTTTCTGGAGGCAGCCTTAGTTTCGGTTCAAAGTAATAATAACCCCAAATACAGCTAAGAGTTAAAATTCAGTCCTTTATTGTGTCCTTCAAAGTCTTGACCTTCAGCCCCTAGGTCCCTCCGAATGTCTCCAGCCAGCACAAAGGTGGAATATGGAATGAATCTGTCTCCACCTCCGAGAGTGGGCTTCTGTCCCTGGCCCTGAGAGTTTCTTGCTTATATGCTATACACTGAGTACACATCAATCATTATGTCACTGGGAAAGGATTATTTGTTGTAGGATTAAATCAATTCTAAACTAGATTTAAACATCGTCTCCTCAATTCCACTTAGTACCTTGTTTCAAGTTCTGGCTCATAACATCTCCTCCTAGGATCAGATCAATCATACTGAACCAGGCTAAATTAGATAACTATTGTCTCTATCAATTCTAATGACTTAACGCTTTGTAAGGATTCCAACAATCCCCAATTACACTAAACAAGACACTAAAGGAACTTAATTGGCCCTGCATAAACAATATTCAGTGATTCTTATGGAAGAACTCACCAGGAGCTCTTTAAGTACCCTTTCTTCATCATATAACAAGCACCCAGTCTCACTCTTTCTTAGAAAAATTTATTGGACCTAGCTCAAACCTCCTCAGGGCAACTGAATTTTAATCTTTCACAGTTACATTCAGCCCACAGAAATTGGCAAATTCTATAAAATGAGGTTTTATTTTTTTTATTTTGTTATTTTGTCTATACTTTGATGAGACAGATACTTCAGCAGATAGAGCTTTGGGTCAGGAAGTCAGAAAGACAAATCTGGCTTATGACACTGATTGTATGAGTCACTTACCTCTGTTTGCTTTAATTCACTAGAGAAGGAAATGGCAATCCTCTATCTCTTTGCCAAGAAAATCACAAGGACAGTATGAGTCACAAGGTCACAAAGAATTGGGTATGGTAGAATGACAACAAGAAGATTTAGGAAAGTGATGGAGAAAATGTTAAGAATGCAGATTAAATGTAAAAGTGGGCCATGAGTACATTTTTCCCAGATAACCTCCTGTTAACATTTAGCAGCACCTCCTTGCAATAACCTTACAACTTAGAACTTTTAATATTCCTCTCAACAGGCAGGGAACATATCTTTTTGGGGGGATACTCACTAATGTACCTCTGGAGAGTCTCATTAATCAACAGAACATGTTGACAGGAATTTTCATCTGAGGTAAAATTTTGTTCCCAATTCAAAAACACCTCAAATTCCCTGTTCTGTCAAGTGTTCCTCTTGCAGCAAATGACACAATAATAATAGCTCTTGGGGGAAATGAGCTCAGACTCTGCTTTTCCCTATAATTCCAGTCCCAGATATGCCCCATACACACACTCATGCAGACACTTCAGCTGTTCTATCCCGGGCCCTGGCAGCAGAGAACAATCTGGTGAGTGATGTGGGAGGCCTTAACCTCAGATACAGAGAAGGGCAAAAGAGCCAGAGACCAGGCATCTAGTCTCTCAGTTCTAGAATGAAGAAAAGATGACAAGGAAGAGTGACTTAGGGGACACAGGAAGGACATTGTGACTGTGCTAGGCCCTTCTACTCTGAGTTTGGGAACCACGACTGCCACTTTCTACTCTCCATTCCTTTAGGTAATCTTCAGCCCACTCTTCATCACTAACTTCACACAATAGGATGCAGCATAAACTTTATATTTTGGGAGGGGAGAGAAAAGAGATGGAGAGCTCATTTCTGGCAATGGGGTACCCTGTTTCTTTCACAACATCCTCTCAGTGTTAGTGTAAAAGTTTTGGGTCAGGAAGTCAGACAGACAAATCTGGCTTATGACACTGATTGTGTGAGTCACTTATCTCTGTTTGCTTTAATTCACTAGAGAAGGAAAAGAGAAAGGGATATACTAGAGAGTATAGGTAGTATAAAAACTATTTACATAGTTTTTATATCTCAAGAGTTTGCTATGGATTGCCTAGAAACTTTATTGGTACCTCCTCCATATGTTTTCTTTTTCTCTCTGCCCCATCTAGTTCTCTCCCTGGCTCCCAGCCATTTAATAGTATTCAGAAAACAAACATCTTTCTTCTTATATTCTACAAATTTCTCTTGATAAAGAGGAAAAAATCACAGTCTCTATCTGCCTCCTTGTCTATGCAGGCAGTGGCAGTAAAAGCTTCCTGATTTAATGGGAAGGGCACTCCATTTGAGGTAGGAGTACCCAGGATCAAAAGTTTTTCATTCACTTTCATATCCTGAGCCTTAATTTACTCATTGGCAAAAAAAAAAAAAAAAAAAAAACTCACCACACCTCCAAAATTCTCCCTGTTCAGAGGAGGGAGCTTCTAGGGGCAGAAAACTATGTATCAGAATGATCTTTGTATTTCCCTAAGGTCTGATCAGTCCTTCATAGATAGAGGTTATAAAAGGATGCACTGAATTAGACTAAGTTGGCTAAGTTCATATAAAAATTTAGAAAGCTTGTAGATAAAAAAAAATGTGGAAAAAAATAATAGCATAACCATCTTTGGTTGAAGAACAAAACAAGGATTTGTTATCTTTTGTTTCAATGTGTTTGAGGATTAAGTAGTTACATAGGACACCGTTATTTTTCTAATATTAAAGACATTTGAATATTACAATCTTTCAGAGGAGAAAGGAAAGAAAGGGGGAAAGAAGGAAGTAGAGAAGGAAGGAAGGAAGGAAGGAAGGAAGGAAGGAAGGAAGGAAGGAAGGAAGGAAGGAAGGAAGGAAGGAAGGAAAGAAGGAAGGAAAAGGGGAGGGAATAGAAGGAAGGAAAAGGGGAGGGAATGGGAAGGAAGAAAGGGAGGAAGTAAGAAAAAGAAAGGCAGGGAAGACTTAGGGAATGTCAACTACATGCCAAGCACCATGGGAAAGACTTTATTACTATGTTTTCACTATCATCTATTTGATATTCACCTTATTTTGTGTCATATTCTCATTTTACGGATGAGAAAACTGAAGATCTTATTTAAGTTACTGTTGCAGGGTTAAAAAGCTATTCTTCGTCTGAGAATAGATTTGATTTTGTCTTCCTGCCTCCAGAACTAGTCCCTTAACCACTGTACCACTTAGTTATCCACATATGCAGTGGCAACTAATCTTGCCTTAATAATGGGAGTTCATTTTTCTTTTGTGTCATTTCTTTTTTCAGCAATCTCGGTATGTAAAGAGCTAAAGCTGAGAGCAAGAAACAAGGTCAGATGGCCTAGGATACATAAATAATCAGAGGAATAATCATAAATAACATTTATAAAGCACGTTAAGGTTTACAGAGCATATACTATCTCACTTGACCCTCACAGCAACCCTAGAAGTAGATAATGTAGGACAGGATATTTTTTGCAATTCTCAACACACTTGAATAGCACAACTTTTCAAGGAAAAAAGGAAAGAAGGAAGTATTTATGCAATGTCAACTTTGTGCCGGGCACTGTGCTAAGTATTTTATAGATGTTCTCCTTTGGTCTTCAAAGAATAGTACTATTATTGTACTCATTTTCTAAATTATGAAAGCTAGGAAGGCAGAGATTAGCTGATGTTCTGAGGGTCACACAACTAAGTGTCAGGAGCTACACTTGAACTCGAGGCTTCCGAAACCAAGTCCAACATTCTAACCATTGTATTTCCTCTAGGGAAGTCATCTGGGAAAAGGGAACATATAGAAGTCTTCCCCCAAAAAAATCATACTTTGTTAACAGGAGTGTCACAAAAACAAGGCAGCTGGAGTAATTCCCAGATGCTGAAATTTAGAACATATAGACCACACTTCTAGTCATTTGGTTGACAGAAATAAGGCATGTTTAATTCCTAGTTTTGTTCATCTAAACCTGGGATTTCATGGGATCAGGAAGCTCTGAGTATAGAAAGACTCTCTCCTGATTCAAATCAGTCATTCACCACCATCTTGGGGTTTTCTAGAAAAAAATAACTGCCTTACCCAGAGTCTCACAATTGGGGATTGAACTTAGAATGACCTAATACCCAGAGCATCTTCTATCTAAAGATGCTTTCCAAACCCAGAAAGCAAAAACATCTACTTATATATATTTGTAATATATATTTATTTATATAAATTATATATATATATATATATATATACACATATATACACACTGATTGTGGGTCCATATAAAATGTTTATATAGGTAAGAATATATATAATGCATATCACGTATATTTAATGCCATGTTTTTAAAAGATTTTTCATTGTCACCATTGAGCATGTTTTTCCATGCTTATCTCCTTCTAGCATGTTTATTTTTTACCATTGCTTTCTCTAAAAGCATGCTTTTTGAAGTTTATTTGAAACATGATTGATTTTACCTCCACATGAATCTTTATGTAACAAAAGTAATTTTTTCAAGTAACTTATTGTGGAAATCAGCTTTGCAGTATGTTCTATTGTGCTCTACCATTCAGTGGGTATTATGTTCTATGTATTTTCCTACTCATGATTGTAAACGTTGTATTTCCCTTCATCCTGCTGTGTTGTACCCCTTAGGTTTTCTTTTTTTTTTGCTCTTATTTTCCTCTTTACAAAGAAGGAGTTAAAGAACACTTACACGAACAACAACGAATTATGAATGATACAATCTTTTTCTGCTTCACTGTCCTATCAACACTGATCACATTGTTTCATTCTTTCTTTTCTTTCTTTCAATCCATCTGTAAGAGTCCCCTGCTTCCTAAAATAAACTATTTCATTTACAAAACTCTCTCAAACATCTGACCTCATGTTTGTGCCTCCCTCTCCTTTCCCCCAAAACTACCCATTTGATAGGTTTAAACTGTTGAGTTTAAAGTATTCCAAACCATGCTTGGTGTGTATATGTATGTGAAAGAGGTTGTATGAAAATGTTAAATTCTTTTATCCAGTTCAGATAAAAATGAGGATTATCAAATGCTTCAGTGCTAACTCCTTTCATTATTTCTATATATTTTTAATATCTTACATTACTTATATATAATGTATCCATTAACTATAGAAAATGTATGTTTCCATATGACTTGTGGAAAGCATCGTGGAATCCCCATGTTTAGAGGGGAGATACAGATAAACATTTAAGTAACCTTGACCAACTTTCTCTCCAAGGGAATCTTTAATTCCTACCTGAGGGCAATCATCTAGAACACACACACACACACACACACACACACACACACACACCTTTAAGGACCTGAATGTGAACAATTCACCAGCATTTCTTGTCACTAACCCTTTAAGAGAGAGCTGACACCTGCAGAGTTTACTCATTCTCATCCAATTCTAGTTACTCAAAACACCATCAAAATAGCTTTACCGTATATGCTCCAGGAAGTGTGCTAAGTAATAGTAATAAGGGTGAAAGCATCCAAGTCTCTGTCCTCATGGATCTTACATTCTAATGAAAGAACAAAAAATAGATTTCACAAAAGGGAAGCACATGAAGCAAAGGAAAAGAAGTAGATTGGAAACATGGACCCTGGAAAGATGAGACAAAAGCTTACCTGTGACAGCTGAAGCTCCCAGGTCTGTCCAACATCTTGGTTGTAAAAAGGTGATAATCCTGTCCTAAGAGGAGAAATATGGTTTGGAAACAGATGGGAAGTGTTTGATTTCTAAGATACATACCTGATGAATAGTAAATATTTGTGAATTGATACATTGAATACATGTGTCATGAATACCAGAATGGCCCTATTATCTGGGAAGGTTTACCACTCTTCAAAGAGAAGTTAAGTAGGTTGTAGAATTGGGAATTCCTACACTGGAAAAGTCACATGCTCCTGTGTTTCTCCCCAGGTCACTTTGGAGCTGACAGCGAAGTTCTCCAAGGAAATCCCTCAAGGAATGACCTCTCATAAAGATAGTTTGGCCATTGTCTACTTGACCATGCTTTTCTTTGGAGTTCTGGGCAACATGTCCCTTCTTTATCTACACATTCATAAGTTCATCACTACTCACAGGAAAAGACTCATCAGCCTGATCATCATAAATATGGCCTTTGCCCATGTCTTAATGATTCTTTTCAGGGGCTTCTCTACAATAATAACCAATTGGGGATGGAGAGCTTTCCTAGATGAAACAATGGGTAAAATCTTAACTTACCTCATAAGAATGACCCGGGGCCTTTCTCTTTGCAGCACCTGCCTCCTGAGTGTCTTCCAGGCCATCATTATCAGCCCCAGCAACCTTAAGTGGGCACAAGTTAAAACTAGAACCCAAAAGTGTATTCCTTCCTGCTGTATCCTCAGCTGGATTTTCAATATTCTTCTTGATACTGTTGCACCTATGAATTATAGTAGTCCAAGAAACAGGAGTAATGAAAGGTGGAGGATTGGACATATTTCTTTTGACTTGCAAGCCATGAGTATTATAAAAATTTTAATTTGTGAGTCAGTTGTTGATGCTCTGTTTGTGGGACTCATGGTTGGTTCAAGTGGCTATATGGTGTTTGTCTTACACAGACACAATCAGAGAGTCCAACACATTCACAGAATCAAGTCCATTCTCAGTACATCCCCTGAGATTAGAGCCACCAAAGCCATCCTGATGCTGGTGGTCACATTTGTCTGCTTTAATTCAGTCAGTTCTCCTTTTGTTATTTATATAGCTTCTGCAGCAGAAACCAGCAACTGGGCATTACGTTTCACAGTTGCACTTTCCATGTTTTATCCAATAATCAGTCCTTTTGTGCTGATCACCACTGACACTCAGAAGCCCAGCTCTTTTTCTTCTCTCTTATGTTTAAAGAACTCCTCTCAGGAAGGACTCTCCAATTGAGAAATGTTAGGGAAAAGGAAAAAATTGGGCATAAATTAGGGTAAGATTAACAACTCAAAGTATATCACAAAATGAGCTCAAAATGGATAAGTAATCTGAAGGTAAAGACTCGCATCATCAAAATACAGCAGGATAATAGGAGAACTGATGATTCCCAACAATGGAAGCAAGTCAAATTTTTACCAAAACAAAAAAATTGAGTTTGTCATAAAACATAAAAAATTTAAAAACAATAATCATATAATAATAATCCTATAACTGCAATTCTCCTTGCATAAAGTGAAAAATTATAAAGAAAGGTACAAATGAAAAATAACACTGCCCCTTCCCATATAAAATTGGATTCCCTGCTCTTAGGCATATACCCCAATGAGACCAATGTTCAAAAAAAGCCCAACATACATCAGAATATTTATAACAATATTTCTGATTGAAGCAAAGAAAGGAAACAAAGTCAATTCCCATCTACTTGAAAAGGTCTTTTTTAAAGCATGGCATGTAAATGTAATGAAATAAATATGGAATTCATATTAAACAAAATAAATGGAATATTTAAATATTATGCAGATTACTATAAGGTAAAAAAGTCATGAATATAATAAATGCATAGAAAAATGGAAAGACATAGGTGAAATTATGGAAAGTAAAGTAAATAGAACCAGGAGTGCAAAATGACCATAAATATGTAAATAAAAAGAATAGTATCTAAACACTTGAAAAAAGTTATATGAAATAATAATCACTAAGACTATTCACAAGGCAGAAACCCAAGGTATTTCCTCCTGCTCCTTTTTTAATATTTAGTTAAAGTTAAATATAAAATAATAAAAATATAGACATCCAGAAGAAAGAAAAAAACCACAATATTTTCATGTGCCTAGCAGAATATCAAAGGGGATTCAAAATATGTAACAATAAATTTTCATTTCAAGAAATTATATATAATAGAAGACATTATATTTATGATTCTCCTTAGATTCTTTACTTCTTTGTAGGATACTGTTGTCTTCTTTGTTGTACAATTTTTTCTTTATTCTTTATGCACCTTTGACCCTGACCTACCACCATACCAAGCAGGCTACCGTTAAGCAGAGATATAATTATATTATACATATATATTCACATCCGCACCCAGAGACATATATCTATATACACATCATATCTATAAGCATACACATATATATGCACATTTATATACATGCATGTAAAACAATATTACCATGGTTGACATATAATGTTGATTTCTCACTTGATTGAATCTTTAAGTTTGACTTTGTTTCAGGTCAATGATTACAAGAACTCCTTTTTTTCCCCCAACAAATTCAACTCCTGATTTTTGTTATAGTGTTTCTGTATATTTCTAATTTCCTATCCCTGCTAACTAGTTCTACTCCTTAACTAGCCTTGCTTTTATTTAACTTCCCCTCATCCATAGATCTTTCCCTTATCTTCTCCACTACTTTTTCCATCCTCTTGATTCCACTCCCTCTAATCTAAATACTCTTCTGAATCTACCCTTTCCTTCCCTCTTAATCCCTTTCCCCTCAATCTACACACCTTGTTATACTGCTATAAGTCTACACACCCTCCTATTCCTATTCCCTGCCCCCCATATTTTTAATAGATTTTGATAATACTATATACTTAATTGTGTGTGGGGAGCATATACATATATAGATACACATGTATATATTTGAAAAATATATATATATATATATGTACAAGTATAGATGAATGTAAGTATATATATATACCAGCCTTCTTCCCCCATCCAATGTTTTCATATCATTTCTTCTGACCTTCATTTAAATAGCATAATTACAATTTTTAACCTTTTCCTAGATAGTTTGGTTTTTTTGAGTCAAATCATACTCGGCTCTCAATCTTTCTTTTGAACTACTCAATTACTGACATCTTTAGACATATGTCTTACATTTTTACATGTTGACTCCCTTGATATTAGTTTTTGATACTGACTCTTATGTGTCAGATTTTGTATTGAGTTCAGATTTAGTTGAGACAAAATCTTTATAATCTGTAAATTCACTGGATGTCCATTTTTCTGTTCAATATTAGGGTTCATTTTTCTAGATATGATCTTTTTGTTCACAGGCCTAGTTCTTTCAATTAACAATATGTAATATTCTAGGACTTGCATTCTTTTATTATAGCTGCTGACAAATTCTAAACAATTCTAATTGTAGCTAAAGCATATTTGAATTGTGATTTTTTTGGTTTGTTTCTTATAAAATTTTCTTTTTGTTCTGGGGGTTTCAAAATTTAGGAATAATATTCCTATGTTATTTGCTTGTAAAATTTCTTTCAGGTGGTAATCAGTGGGTTTTTTCTATTTCCATTTCCCTTATTGTTGTATCACTTCAGGAAAAGTTTCTTTATTTCTTCCATTATTGTGTCAAGAGTAGTTTGTAAGAGTTCTGGGGGGCATTGATATCACTTTTAGAGTAGTCCAATTATTCTTATGGTTTGTCTTCTTGATCTGTTTTCCTGATTTGTTGTTTTTTCTTATTAAATGTTTCACATTCTCTTCTATTTTTTCATTTTCTATATTTTGGTTTGCTATTTCTTGGTCTCCAATCACTTCACTGGCTTTTCATTACCCCATTCAAATATTCAAAGATGTATTTTCTTCTCTAAATTTCTCCTTTTCTAGTTGGTTGACTTTTTTTTCAAATTTTTCTTGTTTTTCCTAGATGGTTTTCTTGTTTTTATTTTTGTAAGTTTTTCCTCAATTACTCTCATTTGATTTTTAAAGTCATTTTTGAATTCTTTTATAAATTCTTTCTGGATGGGGAGTCATTTAATGTTATACTTTGGAATACAAAAGGCCTTTTTTACTTTACTGTAGTTCTCTGAGGATGAATCCCAGTCTCCCATTTCTAGAGTAAAAGTCTGTGGTTGGGGTTTTTCTTCTTGATATTGACAAAAAGAATTAGGAAAGAAAAGTAAATAGAACACAAATCACATTATGAACCTATAATTGCCAAATGACTTGGTACTAAATAAACAAAAAAAAATTAGTAGTAGTTTAGACCTGAATCAAAAACTATCCATTGTACATTTCAAACTGTGTGTCCTGGAGACATCTGAAACTCATTTTGTCTAAAACTTAAATCACTAGCTTTCCTTACAAACCCTTTTCACCTTTCCCTTTTTATAGCCAAAGTGTGGTTCAGCACTCTCCTTTCAGTTTTCAGGATTTATAACCTCAGCATCATCCTCAATTTCCTTCCCTCATTTCCAATCAATTGTCATTTGACAGGAATGAGAAGTACCATTTGACCTTCATAACACTTCTTACATCAAACTCTTTTGCTCAAAAACTAACTGGTACTCATAAACATATTAATTTAGGCCCTTATCACCTCTTGCCTAGACCTTTACAATAGTCTCCCAAACGATCCCTCTGCCTCATATCTCAGACCTCCAGTCCTTCCTACATAGGGCTGCTCAAGTAATTTTCCTAAAGTGCTGATATGACCATGTGACTCTTCTACTGACTCAAGGCCAATTGCTTCCTCTTGACTTGAGAATATAATATCAAGTCCTCTGTTTAGTCTCTAAAGTCATATACAATCTGGTATCAATCGATCTTCTCAGATCAATTAGATATTATGACCCCCCCCCTACCATCTCTGATACTTTTTCCTTTGCACAAGGTAAGGGGTAGGAGCTGAAGCTCTCATCTAGGCAGATCTTGTCTCTTTCTTCCTCCCTTCAATTCATTTACTTTTACTATTTGAAAAATTGAAGTATTCTCGGGTTCATGTTGACCCTAACTCTACTATTTTATGGCATTTATATCACATCATGTGTTATTAATATAACCATAAAAACCTAGAACCCCCAGGTAAGAAATTCCTAATAATCAGGCTCTCTGTCCTAATTTATAGGCTGTATATTTCATTTATGTTAGAGGAAAAAAATCAGAATACAGAAAAAATTTTACAAGACATACAGGGAGGGAAAGTTGGGAAAGGAATTGACATTTTGGTATATCCAAGAATCCAGGAAAAGGCAATCACAACCCATAGATTCAATTGAATTCCTTATTCCTCAGCCTCTAAAGCAGTGGTTCTCAAACCTTTGTTCTCAGTATCTTCATGTTGTTAAAAAAAACTATCTAGGATCTGTTCAAAGAGTTTCTGTTCACATGGGTTATATTTATAGCTATTTACTATATTAGAAATAAAAAATA
The DNA here is from genome assembly GCF_902635505.1 of Sarcophilus harrisii. NCBI lineage: Eukaryota > Metazoa > Chordata > Mammalia > Dasyuromorphia > Dasyuridae > Sarcophilus > Sarcophilus harrisii. The sequence goes on from NC_045431.1 coordinate 254,697,185, forward strand.
ATTTTGAATTTGTAGACCCTCTGAAAGGGTTTCAGAGACCCCAACAATTCTTTGGACTACACTTTGAGGACCACTGCCCTAAAGGGATCATTTTGATCACTGTCTTCTCTGCTATAGCTCAGCACATTCAGTCCCAACTTTTTCTCAAATGTTTCCCCAATTTGCAACCTACATATCTGTTTTTATAAATATCAAAAAGTGATTCAATTTTGCATTCTGGTTCAAATATTGTGATAGTATAAATCAGTCTCAGGAATGAGAAGTAATGTAATTCCCTAATACAAAACCCAGAAACACATCAGATTTCAAACACAAATTATAAAATGCATTACTATAATTTTAGAAGGAAATTAAAAGCAAAAAATCTTGATCATTCATGGGCTCATGGTACACCCATCATCCATGTTGTGTAAATGAACTGAAATGAGAGAATACTTCAAACTGATTGGATTCTGATTGTTTCCCCACCCAATTGAAGCCCACACCTGTCCCTAACCCTAACCCCTACAAAAATCATTAATCGTGGGTCTCACTACAGTAATGAGCAAACCAGCATATTCTATACCCACATCACTTGGTGTTCCCCTTCTTTATTGTCTCTGGCTGAGCCTACACTAGTTATAAAATCACTGCCATATATTAATACCCTCAAGTAAGTTTTTCTGTATGCATTCTAGATAATCACAGGTACAGTTCCAGCAAGATTAAGGACCTCTCCAAATTCCTGCTAAAAACTCAAAATGGACATATCTTGTGATCTCATCAGCATCATTTACTCTCTAAAAACCCTTGCCTTGAGTTGCTGGTCTACTGACTCCTTCAGGGAGTTTGGACTGCCTACTGAGTGTCTATAACTCATTACAGTGCCTTTACTTGGGTTGGAGACTGTCTGAGCCTGAATTCTTTCAGAGGCGACATCAGGATACACATCTGATATCTCAACAAAACAAAAGGGCCAAAGGAGGCAAAAGGAGATAAAAATAGCTTGATCCATGTCATGAATGGAGGAATTATGTCATCTCAAAGACCCATCACATGGTTGACGCCTCATAGTATATGGTATTCAAGGGCTAGGGAGTAGTACCTGGGGATACATGATAGGAAGGAAACCTTCCATGATATGGAAGTTACAAACTTATATCCATCACCATCATTGTATCAATCCCATATACCATCAAGGAGAGGATTTTAAGTCAACATCCCTAATCTTTTTACCATAAGAAGGGAATTCATCTTGGATACACAAAATGGGACACCAAATGAACCCAACTGGCCCTTGCATGAACAACATTCAGTGATTTCTACAGAAGAGCTCACTAGGAGCCCAGGAATACAAAGAAAGTGCTCTCCATTCATCATATCACAAGCATCCCAGTCTCACTCTTTCTTAGAAGTTTATTAGAGCTAGCTCAAACTTCCTCAGCACAGCTAATTCTTAACCTTTCAAGGTGATTGTTCATATCTCAGAAATTGACAAACTCTGCAAAACAACTTTTGAGTCTTCATTTTGTTGTTTTGTCTACATTTAGACAAAATTTATGTTCCTTTTTTATTATTATAGCTTTTTATTTACAGGTTATATGCAAGGGTAATTTTACAACATTGACAATTGCCAAACCTTTTGTTCAGATTTTTCCCTTCCTTCCCTCTTTTCCCTCCCCCAGATGGCAGGTTGACAAATACATGTTAAATATTTTAAAGTATAAATTAAATACAAGATAAGAATACATGTCCAAACAGTTATTTTGCTGCACAAAAAGAATCGGACTTTGAAATAGTGTACAATTAGCCTGTGGAGGAAATCCAAAATGCAGGCGGACAAAAATAGAGGCATTGGGAATTTTATGTAGTGGTTCATAGTCATCTCCCAGAGTTCTTTTGCTGGGTATAGCTGGTTCAATTCATTACTGCTCCATTGGAACTGATTTGATTCATCTCATTGTTGAAGATGTCCACATCTATCAGAATTAATCATCATGTAGTATTGTTGTTGAAGTATATAATGATCTCCTGCTCCTGCTCATTTCACTCAGCATCAGTTCGTGTAAGTCTCTCCAGGCCTTTCTGAAATCATGCTGTTGGTCATTTCTTTTTTTTTTATTTAATAGCCTTTTATTTACAGGATATATACATGGGTAACTTTACAGCATTAACAATTGCCAAACCTCTTGTTCCAATTTTTCACCTCTTACCCCCCCCACCCCCTTCCCTAGATGGCAGGATGACCAGTAGATGTTAAATATATTAAAATATAAATTAGATACACAATAAGTATACCTGTGTTGGTCATTTCTTACAGAACAATAATATTCCATAATATTCATATACCACAATTTATTCAGCCATTCTCCAACTGATGGGCATGCCCTCAGTTTCCAGTTTCTGGCCACTACAAAGAGGGCTGCCACAAACATTCGTGCACATACAGGTCCTTTCCCTTCTTTAAAATCTATTTGGGATATAAGACCAGTAGTAACACTGCTGGGTCAAAGGATATGCACAGTTTGATAATTCAATACATATGTTTCAATGGATAATCTTCTGGGTCAGGATGTCAAAAAGACAAATCTGGCCTGTGACATTTATTGTGCGAGTCACATAACTTGTGTTTGCCAGAATTCACTAGAGAAGGAAAAGGTAGTCCTCTATCTCTTTTGCAAAGAAAAATCACGTGAACAGTATGATCCACAGGGTCATAAAAAGTTGGGTATGATGGAAAGACAAGAAGACTTGGGAAAATGATAAAATGAGAAGATATAGATCAAATGTAAAAGTGAGCCCAGAGTACATTTTTCTGAGATCACTGTTTGATAGACATTTGCAGCACATCCTTGTAATGACCATGAAAAAAATGAAACTTTTCTTCTCCTCTCAACAGGCAGAGGAAAATCTCTTGGTTACTCGCAAATATTCCTTTAGAGAGTCTCATTAATCACTAAAAATTGTTGACAATAATTTTCACATGAGGTAAAATTCTATTCCTAATTCAGACACCCCTCAGTTCCCTCTTCTGCCAAGTGTTCCTCTTGCAGCACATTACATAATAATTATAGCTCTTGGGGGAAATGAGCTCAAACTCTGCTCTCCCTATAACTCCAGCCACAGATATGCCCCTCACATAAATATACACACACACACACACACACACACACACACATGCACAGACTTCTGCAATTCTATCCCAGGCCCTGGCAGCAGAGAACAGTCTGGTGAGTGATATGGAACGTCTTAGCCTCAGACACAGGGATAGGCAAGAAACCCTTCTAGGAGCCAGGGACCAGACTCGCAGTTCTAGAATGAGAAAGAAAAGATGACTAGGAATAATGATTTTTTTTGGGGGGGAGAGACACAGGAAGGACATTTTGACTATTCTAGGCTATTCTCGCTTGGGTTTTGGAACCAAGACTACCCAGCTTCTGTTCTCCCTTTAGTTAATCTTCAGCCCCTTTATCACTCTCTCCTAATGATATATTTGGGGAGGAGAAAGACAAGAGATGGAGAGTTCATTTTTGGCAATAATGATATCTTCTTTCTTTCCCAGCATCCTCTCAATGTCAGTTTAACACATATTTCACTAGTTTGCTGTAGATTCAGAGTCCTTGAGTCTTTATTGCTACCTCCTCCATGTGTCCTGTTTTTCTCTTTTCCCTTGTCCACTTCTCTTCCAGGTTCCCAGCCATTCAGTGGAAGTCAGACAAAAAATCACTTTTCTTCTTATAGCTTTATAGTGCAGCTTTTCTTTTTTTATATTCAAATAAAAAATAACATTTAAATCAAACAGAATGATTTCATTTTTTTGATAGTTAAGAATATTATCCTAGCCACTGTCTCTCCCAATTTATTACTTTTTAAAAGGAAAAAAGATTCAGTTTTGGTGAAGGAAAAGCAACACCTGTAAAGCTATATTAGAGATCAGACATAATATACAGTCTATATATAGCCACAGGATAAATACTTTCTACCTTATGTTATTATACAGGCAGGTGATTCTATCAGCTAAATCCTAGTGACCTGTATTTATTTTATGCATATTGTGTTTCTATTACTTTGCAAGAGACAGTAGTGCATTGAGGTCATTGTCAGAATAAATTCCAGAATCTGACATTTCCATTAATTTCCATTATTCACCGAAAAGCCAGTATATTTGAATGACATAACAGAAACTTATAAACAACATCTGTTCTTGTTTATGTATGCTGTTCAGTAATGAAGCAGGAGGTTTGAAGAATTCTTTTGAATTTAAATAATACCAAACTGCCTAATAGGGAAAAGGAAAAATAAAGGCATTCTATATGAAATATTCAAAATCCCAAGACACAAAGGTCTCTCACGAAGAAATGTCTGGATGGCATCAGTTATATATAACAGATATACAATCTTAACAATTAAAATGTTTCTTCCATACTTGTAAGCTGTTTATTTCAATTTGCAGTGGCAAAATTCTAGCAAACTCAGAAAGTTTTTTAACAATGTTTTTTCGTTAAATTTGAAATTTTCTCCATGAGGTAATAATATAGACTTTCAAGAAAGAAAGGAAGTATTTATTAAATATCTATTTTGTGCTGGGCAGTGTGCTAAGTACTTTACAGATTAAGAGATGGCGAGTATTGTTATCCTCATTCTAACAGATGTTGAGAAAGAGGAAGGCAGGAATAAGATGATTTGCCCAGAGTCCCATAGTTAATAAATGTCAATAGCTACATGTGAACTCAGGTCTCCCTAAACTAAGTGCATCATGCTAACCATTTCATAGCCTCTAGGGAGGTTACTTTGGGGGAAAAATAGAGTATAGAATTCCTTTTTTAAAAATTACAATTTATTAATAAACATAAAAAAGATAAGGCACTGGTGTAGTATACCAAGATGCTGAAATTTAGAACACTGACCATACTTCTTGTTCTTGATTTGTCTGAAAACTGACCAGAAGGATCCTTTTAATCTCCTTTCCCAGAGTATCTTTGTGATGATTGTACTGAACAATAGAATTTTTTATTTAAATATCTGTCCATCTGAGTACAGAGTTCTTTAAATAACTGATATGGAATTTATTTATATTTCCATTTGATACTGTAGTTTTTCTTAGGAAGTTCAAATTTTCTTTTTCTAATATAGAATCGTTTATACATGTTTCAATTAACCTAGATGTGAAGATTTTTGTAACTCACTCATCTCAGACATGTTGTCATTTATTTGGCATGTAATTTGGCAAAAGACATTCAGATAACTTGCTTTGTTTTATTTTTAAATGCAGTGAATTTTCAGTTTGAACATGAAAATTTTTCTTCTTTACAAATTGAATTGTGTAGCTACTTACGTTATTAATTTTTTATACCAACTTTTATATATCAGTTCAATGAGGTGATTGTGCTATAAATTTTTTCCTTCTTTAATTTTCAGAATTTCTATTTTGGTGGTTAGATGAGGGAGCTGATTTCTTATTTTTCCATTTTTTTGTGTGCCGTGCCTGTTCATTCATTTGTTCTTTCTGGCTTTTGTTAATGAAAGAATTTACATTAAAAAAATTTCACTTAACGACCATTCAGCTGCATCCTTTAATTGTATGCCATATGTTTTGAAATGTTCTTTTTAAAAAAGTATTTCAAGGACAATTTCTGTTTCTCTAATTTTTTCTTTAGTCTATCTTTTCTTTAGTACAAAATTATGTAGTTTCAATTCAATTTTATTTCTTTGTTCAAAGTTCCTTCATTGAATAAAATTTTATTGGGATTGTATCTAATTAAGACAAGTTTCTTTTTCTTTGCTTCTACATTTAATGTGTCAGTTTGGTGGTGCAATGAATAGAACACTAGATGTATAGTGAAGAAGACTTTTGAGTTTAAATCCTACCTTTGACACTCATCAGCCTTATGACCCACCACAAATTGTTTAACCTCTGTCTGTCTCAATTTCCTTAATTATAAAATAGGAATAATGGTAGCACAAACATGCCAGAATTTTTGTAATGATCAAATCAAGATAATATATATATTAAATATTTTTCAATACTTAAGTGGTATAAAAATGCTATATATTATAATATGATTATTATCTATAAATGCTAGCTATTGTGTTTATAAACTTTTATATCCAAAACCATGGCTGATTTTTGCAAGGGTTTTGTGATTAAGAAATAGATAAACTTTAATTCTTTCATTCAGTTATCACTAGAGATTTCTCATCTCTAAATTTCCTAGTATCCTATTCATCTCCATAACATTTGTTATTTGGTTTTTGGTTAGATTTCTCTATGTTTGAAAGGAATACACTGAAGCCAACAACTATTTCACAAATTTTAAATTTTCAATAAAAAGCCATTTATTTTTCAGGGAGTAGTCATTTATTTTCTCTATCCTACCCACCCAATTAAAGAAATAGAAAAACAAAATATTTGTAACAAGGAAGCACAAAGTACAATAAATTCCTATATTGTCGTTGAATAAAAATGTGTGTAATTTGGCATTGAGAGTCAATCTTCTCTCTGTTTACTCCATGATCAGTCAACCTAGAATAATAATGGTTCTATAAAATTATCAGAGTTCTTTAATTTCGAAAGGTTTTTTTGTTACAATTATGATATTGTATGAATTTATCTCCTGGTTCTGCTTAGTTAACTAAATATAAATCTTTCCAGCCTTTTCTGAAACCCCAAGTTTCATCATTTTTTTATAGTGCAGTGGTTTCTATTACATCTATACACCATATTTTGGTCAGTCATTCCCCAATTTATAAGCAACTCCTTGGTTTGTGGTTCTATGCTGCTTCAGCAGGAGTTTATTATAAACATTTTATATATATAGTTTTTTCTCTTTACTTTGATGCTTTATGGTATCATTTATTAGGTATATTTCTGGGCCAAAGGATGTGAAAAATTTGTGATGGAGAGGGCATGGTTTCAAAAAACTATCCAAAATGCCTAGATCAGTAATGCACTAATATGCCTCTTGGCTCTCAGCTTTTCCAATATTTCTCATTCCTTCTTTGTCATCTTTACCAAAGATGAGTGTAATGTGAAGCATCAGAACTGCTTTAATTTGTAGTTCACTACTTATTATAAAAAATTGGATATTTTAATATATGTTTTGACAACTTGGATTTCTTCCTTTGAGAATAACCTTTTTCTATTCTTCTACAATGTGTCCATTGAAGAACAGACCTGATTCTTACAAATGTAAATCTATTCTTATGTATCTCAGAAATGAGAAGATTGTCAAAAGTGGGTTATTTTGGCACTCCATCCTACAATTTGATCAATTTGTCCTTTGAATATTTTAATTGCTATACTGATTGATGTGTGTATGTATAATGTATATTACTGATACTTATTTGTGTTTATCTATGTGACCATACATAGGTATGTAAAATATGTACGTAATTAATGTGTACCATATAATTTACATGCTATATCTTTAAAATCAACTTTTCTATGTCACTGTGAAGCACAATATATTTCCATACATATCATCCTTTATCATGTCTATTATAACATGGTTTTCTCTGAAATCATGACTGCTACCAGTGCTTTTATTTATTTGAAGCATAATGAATATTTTCAAGATTTCTATTTTACCTTTACATGAATCTTAGTGCATCAAAGGTAATTTTTTAAAATGACATATTTTGGGAATAATCTTTGTAATATATCCCACTGTTCTCTTCCATTCTGTGTGTGGTTTTCCATATATTTTCACAGTAATGATTTAAATTTTATATTTCCTTTGATCCTATCCTCTTATCCTAATTTTTTTTCTTCTTATTCTCCTCTTTTCAAAGCAAAAGTTGGAAAGAGCACTTCGACTAACAACACATGGGCTAGAAATGACACAATCTTTTTCTGCTTCGATACTCTTCTTGTGTTCCCTACAAATCCCAAACTTTATTTTACTCTTTCTTCACTCTTAATCCATCTGTAAGATCCCCCTGCTTCCAATGATGAGTTTTATTTATGAATACTCTCTAAAAACTTGCCCTCCTGCTTATACCTTCCTCTCCTTTCCCCAAACCTAACAATTTCATGGTTGAATTTAAAGTAGTGCTAAACAATGCTTTGTGGATATATCTGTAAGTGTCTATAGAATTTGTGGTATATGTTCAACACTTTTGTCCAGTTAAGATAAAAATGCGGACCATGAAGTGCCATTATTTTCTCTATATATATTCTTCATCTTATGCACTATCATTATGTACAATGGATCCTTTAAATATAAAAAATGTGTATTTCCATATTCTTGTAAAAAGCATTGTGGACATTTGTATCCACATGTTTAGAGGGGAAAAGAAGATAGACATTTAATCCTGTCTCCAAGGGACTCTTTATTTCCTGGCTGAGAGTATTAGTCTGCAGGCACACATGTGCACACACACACACACACACACACACACACACACTTCTCTTTAAGGACTTGAATTTTCAGCATCAAAAGAAAATAACCCCACAGCATTCCAATATTTCTGGTCACTTAGCCTTTCAGAGTAAGAAGGATCCAAGCTGACACCTGCAGAGTTGACTCATTCTCATCAAGTTCCAGTTATTCAAAAGACCATCAAAATGACCTTGCTTTGCTCAAGGAAGCGTGCTAAGCCATAGTGATAGGATAAAAAGCACCCAATATAATCTCTGCCCTAAATCTCTTATGTTCTAATAGAAGAACAAAAAAATGAAAGATTACAGAAAGGGGACCTGAGACTTGTGTAATAGCATGGTAAAGCAAAGGAAAGGCAGTAACCTGGAGATATGGACCTGGAAAGAAAAAGGAAAAACGCAAACATGACAAGTGAGGCTCCTGGGAACTGTCCAAGGTGCTAGTGGGAAGGAGTTGATGCTCATGGCCCAAGAGAAGAGGAATAGTTTGGAGACATATGGGAAGTGGTATATTGCTAAAATACATAATAAATGAATAATAAATACTTATGAGTTAATTCATTGAATACGTATGTCACAAATACTAGAATGGAATTACTTATCTAAGAAGGCTTACCACTCCTCAGAGATAAGGAGAGTAATTTGTAGAATTTTATTGGGAATTTCTTGTTCTGGAAAAGTCACAGTTTCCTGTGTTTCTCTCCAGGTCACTTTGCACCTGACAGCAAAGTTCTCCAAGACCCAGAAGGAATGAGCTCTGATAAAGAAAGCCTGCAGAATATCTACCTAACCGTGCTTTTCTTTGGAATTTTGGGGAACCTGTCCCTGCTTTATCTACATAGCCTTAAGCTCATCAATGTCCACAGGAAAAGACTCATAAGCCTAATCATAATCAATTCGTCCTTGGCCCATGTCTTGATGATTCTTTTAAGGGGCATCCCCCCAATAATAGCCAAATGGGGATGGAGATCTTTCCTAGATGAAACAATGGGTAAAATCTTAAATTATCTCATAAGAGTATCTAAGGGCATTTCTCTTTATAACACCTGCCTCCTGAGTGTCTTCCAGGCCATCATTATCAGCCCTAACAGCCTTAAATGGGCAAAGGTTAAAACTAGAGCCCAAAAGTGTATTCCTTCCTCCTGCATTTTGAGTTGGGTTTTCAATCTTCTTCTTAATATTGCTACACCTCTGAATATAAGTACTTCAAAAAACAGCAGTAATGAAAGATGGAGGATTGGACATGTTTCTTTTGACTTGCAAGCCAAGAGTATTATAAAAATTTTAATTTGTGTGTCATTTGTGGATGCTTTGTTTATGGGTCTCATGATCTGTTCAAGTTGCTATATGATGTCTGTCTTGCACAGGCACAACCAGAGAGTCCAACACATTCATAGCAGCAACCATTCCCATAAAGCTTCTCCTGAGAACAGAGCCACAAGAGCCATTCTAATACTGGTGGTCATCTTTGTCTGTTTTAACTCAGTCAGCTCCCCTTTTGTTATTTATGTAGCTTCTGCTGGAGAAACCAGACGCTGGGGGCTACAGTTCACTGTCACACTTTCCATGTTTTATCCAATTGCCAGCCCTTTCGTGCTGATGGGTATTGACACCCAGAAACCCAGTTTTTTTGCCACTCTTCTATGTTTCAAGAACTATGTTTCAAGAAATACTCTCTAGTTGAGAAGAACTGCTATGGAAGATGCTAAGAAGTAGGCATAGATTAGGATTAGATCAATAACTTAAACTATATCACAAAATTAGCTCAAAATGGATGAGCCACCTGTATATGTCACATCACCAAAAAAAAGTGGAGAATAATGGGAGAAGTAACCATTGACAACTAAGAAGGAAGTTAGAATTCTCAGCAAAACAAAAAGTAGAGTTCATCTAAAAAAATCAAATAAATGATTTCAATCATGTTTAAATTAAATTCAAAAACTTGTCCAAAAAAATTCAATAAAAATAGAAGAAACACTCAATTGTGGAGGCAGATGGATCTATGGCAAACATCATTATTGTGTCTGATATCCAACATATATAGGGAATTGATATACACCTATCTAAAACATGCATTTCTCTGTTGATTAGTGGTCAAGGGATAGGAACAGTTTTTTAAAGAAGAATTGTAAACTATAAATCACTACATAAAAACACCTTCCATATCGCTAATGATAAAAGAACTCTAAATTTCATTTTATATTTAACAAGTTAATGAAAATGCCAAAGTGTTATGGTAAAACAAGTACACAAAAACAATCTTTGGAGCTGAGTATGCTTTCAATCATCTTAGATATTATTTTGGTATTATATAAAGTTTCTTTATGGCAAAGTTTCTATCCTTAAACCATTAATCTTACCACTGTGCCTCTATTCTCATAAAATCAAGAATAGAAACAAAAGGGCTAACTGAAAATTAATACTCTTTTCTCCCGTATAAAGTTGAAAAATTATAATGAACAGAATTTTCAAAAAAAAAAAAAGTTACCATTTTCCCAACGCCATTGAAGAGTCAAAGATCCAAAGGTAAGAAGTGTTGTACAGAATTTTTCTTTATTAATGGGTTTTGAAACCTTTTCCTTCCTTTTTTCATTTTTCTAAAGAACTTTAGTACAAGAAATTGTTCTCTGGGGAAGGATTCAGACAGAAACACAGAATAATTTAGGAAATATTTTAAATGATATGAGCAAAAATTCATTTAAAAAATAATTATGTAACAATGATTTATCAAATCCCTAATGTGTTCTGGGAACTGTGCTAAGTTCTGAGGATACTAAAAAAGGTTAAAATATGGGTTCTGCTCTCATGCCATTCACATTCCAAATGAGGGAGACAAGAGGCAAACTATTAGGTTCATTCAAAATGTGTGTGCGTATGTAAAATGGGAGGCAAAATTAGAGGGATGACATCAATTAGGCATGGCAGGGGATGGAGAAGGCCTCCTATAGGAAGTAGGATTTGAATGGAATCTTTAAGTAAGGTAAAGAATCTAGGAAGAAAGAGTGAAAGAAGGAGCTTTACAAGAAAAAGATAGAACCAGCTAAGATACAGAATCAAGAGATAGAGTGTCATCCAAAATGATTAATGAGTAAAGGGATTCACCTAAGTTCTCCCAAATGCCCCTCAAATTTAAAATAATACCTCAATTTAAAAAAGATGGGAGGAAATAATTTTTCAGTTTAAAACAACTTAGAAAATTCTGTCTCACCAGGATGAGAATAGGGCACAGACTGCTCCCAGCAACAGCCCTTAGAGACAATTGTTTCAGAGATGGAAGCACCTGAAGCACTCAGCCCACAGACAGTCAGGAAGTCCAGAGGAAATTACATGGGACCCCATGCTGCCCCAAGGTGTACTATTCTGTTGCATTGCCCATATTTGGTCCCGGGTCACAGTCCCAAGGTAAAAAGTAACATTGGCAGATGCAGGAAAACTTTCAGGATATTCTAGAACGAGAGGGGAGGAGCAGCTAGGTGCTGCAGTGGATAGAGGCCCAGCCATGAAGTCAGGGGGAGCTGAGTTCAAATCTAGTCTCAGACACTTAACACTACCTAACTGTGTGACCCTGAGCAAGTCACTTAACCCCAATTGTCTCAGGAAAAAAAGGTTTTATGTTTTTAATATAAATTTAATTAATCTAAAAAAATAAGTTACTACTTGTTGTACTGCTTGTGGACAACAAGTAAAACATTATGAAGATTCAGTATATACTAAATGTAAAAATTTTTTGGAAATCAACTTGTCAATTTATCAATCAGTTAAATTAATATAACTGCAAAGCATTCTTCATGGCCCTTGCATGAGCAACATTCAGTGATTTCTAGAGAAGAGCTCAGTAGGAGCCCAAGAAGACAAGCAAAGGGTTCTCCATTCATCATATCACAAGCATCCCAGTCTCACTCTTTCTTAGAAGTTTGTTGGAGCTAGCTCCAACTTGCTCAGAACAGTGAATTCTTAACTTTTCAAGGTGATTGTTCACATCTCAAAAATTGGCAAATTCTGCAAAACAAGATTTGAGTTTTCATTTTGTTTTTTGTCTACATTTAGAAAAAACATGTTTCAGTGGATAAAGTTCTGGGTCAGGATGTCAAAAAGACAAATCTGGCCTATGACATTTATTGTGTGAGTCACATAAACTGCATTTGCCTTAATTCACTAGAGAAGGAAAAGGTAATCCTCCATCGCTTTTGCCAAGAAAATCACATGGACAGCATGGTCCACAGGGTCACAAAAAGTTGGGTATGAGGGAAGGACAAGAAGACTTGGGAAAATGATAAAGTGTGAAGATGTAGATCAAATGTAAAAGTGAGCCCAGAGTACATTTTTCTAAGATCACTGTTTGATAGACATTTGCAGCACATCCTTGTAATGACCATGAAAAAAATGAAACTTTTCTTCTCCTCTCAACAGGCAGAGGAAAATCTATTGGTTACTCACAAATATTCCTTTGGAGATTCTCATTAATTAATAAAATGTGTTGACAATAATTTTCACGTGAGGTAAAATTCTGTTCTTAATTCAGACACCCCTCAAGTTCCGTCTTCTGTCAAGTGTTCCTCTTGCAGCACATGACATAATAATTATAGCTCTTGGGGGAAAAGAGCTCAGACTCTGCTCTCCCTATAACTCCAGCCACAGATATGCCCCTCACATACACATACACACACACACATGCACAGACTTCTGCAATTCTATCCCAGGCCCTGGCAGCAGAGAACAGTCTGGTGAGTGATATGGAAGGTCTTAGCCTCAGACACAGGGATAGGTAAGAATCCCTTCCAGGACCTAGGGAACAGGCTCGCAGTTCTGGAATGAGGAAGAAAAGATGACTAGGAATAATGTAGTTTTTTTGGGTGGATGGAGAGACAGGAAGGACATTTTGACTATTGAAGGCTATTCTTGCTTGGATTTTGGAACCAAGACTGCCAGCTTCTGTTCTCCCTTCCTTTAGTTAATCTTCAACCCACTCTTTATTACTCTCTCCAAATGATATATTTGGGGAGGAGAAAGATAAGAGATAGGGATTTCATTTCTGGCAATGGTGATGCCCTCTTTCTTTCCCAGAATCCTCTCAATGTCAATTTAACACATATCTCACTAATTTCCTATAGATTCAGGGTCCTTGAGTCTTTATTGCTACCTCCTCCATGTGTCCTGTTTTTCTCTTTTCCCTTGTTCAGTTCTCTTCCAGGTTCCCAGCCATTCAGTGGAAGTCAGACAAAAAAATCACTGTTCTTCTTATAGCTTTATAACACAGTTTTTCTTTTTTTATATTCAAATAAAAATAACTTATTTAAATCAAACAGTATGATTTCATTTTTTGATAGTTAAGAATATTATCCCAGCCACTGTCTCTCCCAATGTATTACTATTTAAAAGGAAAAAAGATTCAGATTTGGTGAAGGAAAAGCAACACCTGTAAAGCTATATTAGAGATCAGACATAATATACAGTATATATAAAGCCACATTTATAAATACTTTGGGCCCTTAAGTTATTATACAGGTAGGTGGTTCTATCAGCTAAATCCTATTGACCTGTATTTATTTTATGCATATTATGTTTGTCCTATTACTTTGCAAGAGGCAGTAGTGCCTTGAGTTCATCGTCAGAATAAATTCCAGAATCTGACATTTCCATTAATTTCCATTAATCACCGAAAAACCAGTATATTTGAGTGAGATAACAGAAACATACAAACAATATCTGTTCTTGTTTATGTATGCTGTTCAGTAATGAAGCAGGAAGTTTGAAGAATTCTTTTGAATTTAAATAATACCAAACTGATAAGGAAATACTGAAAAGGAAAAATAAAGGCATTCTATATGAAGTCTTCAAAATCCCAAGACACAAAGGTCTCTACACCTAGAAATGTCTGGATGGCATCAGTTACAAGTGACAGATATACAATCTTAAATATCAAAATGTTTCTTCCACACTTGTGAGCTGTTTATCTCAGTTTGCACTGGCAAAATTCTGGCAAACTCAGAAATTTTTTTTCACAATTAATGATTCTTCAATGAATTTAAAATTTTCACCATGAGGTAATAATATAGACTTTCAAGAAAGAAAGAAAGTATTTATTAAATAGCTATTTTGTGCTGGGCACTGTGCTAAGTACTTTACAGATAAAGACATGGAGAGTATTGTTATCCTCATTCTAACAGATGTTGAGAAAGAGGAAAGCAGGCATTAGATGATTTGCCCAGAGTCCCATAGTTAATAAATGTCAATAGCTACATTTGAACTCAGCTCTCCCTGAAACTAAGTCCATCACACTAACCATTTCACAGCCTCTAGGGAGGTTATCCTGGGGAAAAAATAGAGTATTGAATTCCTTTTTTAAAAAAAAATCATAATTTATTAATAAATGTAACAAAGATAAGGCACTGGTGTAGTATCCCAAGATGCTGAAATTTAGAATACAGACTATACTTCTCATCCTTGACTTGTCTAAAAACTGATTAGAAGGATCTTTTAATCTCCTTTCCCAGAACATCTTTGTGATGATTGTCCTGAGCAAGAGAATTTTTAGTTAGAGATTTATTTAGCCCATTTGAGTACAGAGTTCTTTAAATAAATTATATAGAATTCATTTATAATTCCATTTGATATTGGATTTTTCTTAGGAAGTTCAAATTTTCTTTGTAAATTTTCTTTTTCTAATATGGAATTATTTATACATATTTCCATTAACCTAGATGTGAAGATTTTTATAGCTCGCTCATCTCAGATATGTTGTCATTTATTTGGCATGTAATTTGGCAAAAGACATTCAGATAATTTGCTTTGTTTTATTTTTAAATGTAGTGAATTTAAAGTTTGAACATGAAAATTTTTCTTCTTTACTCTTACAAACTGAATTGTGTAGCTACTTACTTTATTAATTTTTTATTCCAACTTTTCTATATCAGTTCAATGAGGTGATTGTGCTATGAATTTTTTCCTTCTTTAATTTTCAGAATTTCTATTTTGGTGGTTGGATGAGGGAGTTGAGTTCTTATTTTTCCATTTTTTTGTTCATTAATTTGTCCTTTCTTGCTTTTGATAATGAAATAATTTACATGAAAAAAACATTTCACTTAAGAATCGTTTAGCTGCATCCTTTAATTGTATCCTATATGCTTTGAAATATTCTTTGTAAAAAAGTATTTCAAGAACAATTTCTGTTTCTGTAACTTTTTCTTTAGTCTATCTATTCTTTAGTACAAAATTATGTAGTTTCAATTCAATTTTATTTCTTTGTTCAAAGTTCCTTCATTGAATAAAATTTTATTGGGATTGTATCTAATTAAGAAAATTTTCTTTTTCTCTGCTTCTACATTTGATGTGTCAGTTTGGTGGTACAGTGAATAAAACACTAGATGTATAGTAAGGAACACTTTTGAGTTCAAATCCTATCTTTGGCACTCATCAGCTATATGACCCACCACAAATCGTTTAACCTCTGTCTGCTCAATTTCCTCAATTATAAAACAGGGATAATGGTAGCACAAATATCCCAGAGTTTTTTAATTATCAAATCAAAATAATATATACATATATATATAAAGTATTTTTCAATACTTAAGTGGTATAAAAATGCTATATATTATGAATATGATTATTATCTATAAATGCTAGCTATTGTGTTTATAAAACCTTTATATGCAAAACCATGATTAATCTTTGCAAGGGTTTCATGATTAAGAAATAGGTAAGCTTTAATTCTTTCATTCAGTTATCACTAGAGATTTCTCAACTCTAAATTTCCTAGTATCCTATTCATTTCCATAACATTTGTTATTTGTTTTTTGGTTAGATTCCTCTAAGTTGGAAAGAAATGTACTGAAGCCTTAACTATTTCACAAATTTTAATTTTTCAATGAAAAGCCATTTATTTTTCAGGGAGTAGTCATTTATTTTCTCTATCCTACCCACCCTATTAAAGAAATAGAAAAGCAAAATATTTGTAACAAGGAAGCACAAAGTAGAACAAATTCCTATATTGTGATTGAAGAAAAAACGTGTGTGTAATTTTTCACTGAGATTCAATCTTCTCTCTGTTTACTCCATGATCAGTCATCTAGAATAATAATGGATCCTTAAAATCATCAGAGTTCTTAAATTTAGAAAGTTTTTTTGTTAAAATTATGATATTGTATGAATTTGTCTCTTGCGTCAGCCCATTCAACTTCATATAAATCTTTCCAGCTTTTTCTGAAACCCCAAGTTTCATCATTTTTTTATAGTACAGTGGTTTCTATTGCATCTATATACCATATTTTGGTCAGTCATTCCCCAATTTATAAGCAACTCCTTGGTTTCTGATTCCATGCTGCTATGGCAGGAATTACTATGAACATTTTATATATACAGGTTTTTTATCTTTACCTTGATCCTTTATGCTATCATTTATGAGATATATTTCTGGGCCAAAGGATGTGACGAATTTATAATGGAGAGGACATTATTCCAAAAGACAGTCCAAAATGCCTAGATCAATAATGCACTAATATCCCTGTTGTCTCTCAGCTTTGTCATTTCTTCTTTGTCATCTTTACCAAAGAGGAGTATAATGTGAAGCATCAGAACTGCTTTAATTTGTAGTTCAGTATGTATTAAAAATTTGGGCATTTTAATATATGTTTTGATAAATTGGATTTCTTCCTTTGAGAACAACCTTTTTCTATCCTTCTACAATTTGTCCATTGAAGAACAGACCTGATTCTTACAAATGTAAATCTATTCTTATGTATCTCAGAAATGAGAAGATTGTCAAAAGTGGGTTATTTTGGCACTCCATCCTACAATTTGATCAATTTGTCCTTTGAATATTTTAATTGCTATACTGATTGATGTGTGTATTTATAATATATAGTACTGATACTTATTTGTGTCTATATATGTGACCATACATAGGTATGTAAAATATATATATAATTAATGTGTACCATATAATTTACATGCTATATCTTTAAAATCAACTTTTCTATGTTACTCATAAGCAAAATATTTTTCCGTACATATCATCCTTTATCATGTCTATTTAACATGGTTTTCTCTGAAATCATCACTGCTACCATGCTTTTTTTATGTGAAGCATAATGGATATTTTCAAGATTTCTATTTTACCTTTACATGAAGCTTTGGGCATCAAAGGTGATTTTTTTAAATGACATATTTTGGGAATCATTTTTGTAATATATCCCACTGTTCTCTTCCATTCTGTGTGTGGTTTTCCATATATTTTCACAGTGATGATTTAAGTTTTATATTTCTTTTGATCCTATCCTCTTGTCCTAATTTTTTTTTCTTTTTATTTTCCTCTTTGCAAAGCAGAAGTTGGAAAGAGCACCTCAACTAACAACACATGGGCTATAAATGACACAATCTTTTTCTGCTTCAATACCCTTCTTGTCTTCCCTACCAATCCCAAGCATTATTTTACTCTTTCTTTTCTCTTAATCCATCTGTAAGATTCCTCTGCTTCCAATGATGAGTTTTATTTATGAATACTCTCTTAAAAACTTGCCTTCTTACTTATGCTTTCCTCTCTTTGCCCCCAAACCTAACAATTTCACGGTTGAGTTTAAAGTATTGATAAACAATGTTTCGTGTGTGTGTGCGTGTGTGTGTGTGTATGTATATATATATATATATATATATATATATATATATGTAAGTGCATATAGAATTGATTGTATATGTTCAATACTTTCGTCCAGTTAAGATAAAAATGAGGACCATGAAGTGCCATTATTTTCTCTATATCTATAGACTCTTCATCTTATGCACAATTATTATGTACAATGGATCCATTAACTATAGAAAATATGTATCTCCATATGTCTTTTAAAAAGCATTGTAGACATGTGTAGCCTCATGTTTAGAGGGGAGAAAGATATAGACATTTAACCCTGTCTCCAAGGAAGTCTTTAATTCCTGCCTGAGGGCATCAGTCTACAAACACACACACACACACACACACACACACACACACACACACACACCTCTTTTTTTATTTTTTAATAGCTTTTTATTTACAAGTTATATGCATGGGTACCATTATTGAATTCCCATTCCCCCTATTTTTGCTTGCCTGTATTTTTGATTTTCTTCACAGGCTAATTGTACAATATTTCAGAGTCCGATTCTTTTTTTACAGCAAAATAATGGTTTGGACATGTATACTTATTTGTATTTAATTTATACTTTAAGATATTTAACATGTATTGGTCAATCTGCCATCTGGGGGAGAGGGTGGGAGGAAAGAGGGAAAAAGTTGGAACAAAAGGTTTGGCAATTATCAATGCTTTAAAATTACCCATGCATATAACATGTATCACAAATATTAGAATGGTATTACTTATCTAGGAAGGCTTACCACTCCTCAGAGAGAAGGTGAGTAATGTGTAGAATCTTATTTGGAATTTCTTCTTCTGAAAAGTCATAGTTTCCTGTGTTTCTCTCCAGGTCACTTTGCATCTGACAGCAAAGTTCTCCAAGACCCAGAAGGAATGAGCTCTGATAAAGAAAGCCTGCAGAATATCTACCTGACCATGCTTTCCTTTGGAATTTTGGGGAACCTGTCCCTGCTTTATTTACATAGCCTTAAGCTTATCACTGGCCACAGGAAAAGACTCATAAGCCTAATCATAATCAATTTGTCCTTGGCCCATGTCTTGATGATTCTTTTAAGGGGCATCCCCACAATAATAGCCAAGTGGGGATGGAGATCTTTCCTAGATGAAACAATGGGTAAAATCTTAAATTATCTCATAAGAGTATCTAGGGGCATTTCTCTTTATAACACCTGCCTCCTGAGTGTCTTCCAGGCCATCATTATCAGCCCTAACAACATTAAGTGGGCAAAGGTTAAAACTAGAGCCCAAAAGTGTATTCCCTCCTCCTGCATTTTGAGTTGGGTTTTCAATCTTCTTCTTGATATTGCTACACCTCTGAATATAAGTACTTCAAAAAACAGCAGTAATGAAAGATGGAGGATTGGACATGTTTCTTTTGACTTGCAAGCCAAAAGTATTATAAAAATTTTAATTTGGGAGTCAGTTGTGGATGCTTTGTTTATGGGTCTCATGATCTGTTCAAGTTGCTATATGATGTCTGTCTTGCACAGACACAACCAGAGAGTCCAACACATACATAGCAGCAACCATTCCCATAAAGCTTCTCCTGAGAACAGAGCCACAAAAGCCATTCTAATGCTTGTGGTCATCTTTGTCTGCTTTAACTCAGTCAGCTCCCCTTTTGTTATTTATGTAGCTTCTGCTAGAGAAACCAGATGCTGGGGGCTACAGTTCACTGTCACACTTTCCATGTTTTATCCAATTGCCAGCCCTTTCGTGCTGATGGGTATTGACACCCAGAAGCCCAGTTTTTTTGCCACTCTTCTATGTTTCAAGAACTATGTTTCAAGAAATGCTCTCTAGTTGAGAAGAACTGCTATGGAAGATGCTAAGAAATAGGCATACATTAGGATTAGATCAATAACTTAAACTATATCATAAAATTAGCTCAAAATGGATGAGCCAACTGTCTATGTAACATCACCAAAAAAAAGTGGAGGATAATGGGAGAAGTGACCATTCACAACTAAGAAGGAAGATAGAATTCTCAGCAAAACAAAAAGTAGAGTTCATCTAAAAAAACAAATAAATAATTTCAATCATGTTTAAATTAAATTCAAAAACTTGTCCAAAAAATTCAATAAAAATAGAAGAGTAACTCTCAGTTGTGGAGGGGGATGGATCTATGGCAAACATCATTTTTGTGTCTGATATCCAACATATATAGGGAATTGATACAACTATCTAAAACATGCATTTCTCTGTTGATTAGTGGTCAAGGGATATGAATAGTTTTTTAAAGAGGAATTGTAAACTATAAATCACTACATTAAAATACCTTCCAAATCACTAATGATAAAAGAACTCTAAATTTCATCATATACTTAACAAGTTAACAAAAATGCCAAAGAGTTATGGTAAGAAAAGTACACAAATACAATCTTTGGAGCTGAGTATGCTTTCAATCATCTTAGATATTAATTTGGAATTATATAAAGTTTCTTTATGGCAAAGTTCTTCTCCTTAACCCATTAATCCTACTACCCTGACTCTATTCTCATAAAATCAAGGAATAGAAGCAAAAGGGCTAATTGAAAATTAATGTTCTTTTCTCCCCTATAAAGTTGAAAAATTATAATGAACACAATTTTCACAAAAAAAAGATGAATTACCATTTTCTCAACGCTATTGAAGAGTCAAAGATCCAAAGATAAGAAGTATTGTACAGAATTTTTCTTTATTAATGGGTTTTGATACATTTTCCTTCTTTTTTCATTTTTCTAAAGAACTTTAGTACAAGAAATTGTTCTCTGGGGAAGGATTCAGACAGAAACACAGAACAATTTAGGAAATATTTTAAATGATATGAGCAAAAATTCATTTTTAAAAATGATCATGCAACAATGATTTATCAAATCCCTAATGTGTTCTGGGAACTGTGCTAAGTTCTGAGGATACTACGAAAGGTTAAAATATGGTTTCTGTTCTCAAGCCATTCACATTCCAAATGAGGGAGACAAGAGGCAAACTATTAGGTTCATTCAAAATGTGTGTGTGTGTGTGTGTGTGTGTGTGTGTGTAAAATGGGAGTCAAAATTAGAGAGATGGCACCAATTAGGCATGGCAGGGGATTGAGAAGGCCTCCTACAGGAAGCAGGATTTGAATGGAATCTTTAAGGAAGACAAGGAATCTAGGAAGAAACAGTGCGAAGAAGGAGTTTTCCAAGAAAAAGAGAGAGAGAACCAGTTAAGGTACAGAATCAAGAGATGGAGTGTCATCCAAAATGATTAATGAGAAAGGTGAAACCAAGACGACAGGGTAAAGGGATTCACCTATGTTCTCCCAAATGCCCCTCAAATTTCAAATAAAACCTACTGAAACAAGATCGGAGGAAAGAATTTTTCAGTTTAAGACAACTTAGAAAATTCTATCTCACCAGGATGAGAATAGGGCACAGACTGCTCCCAGCAACAGTCCTTAGAGACATTTACCTCAGAGGTGGAAGCACCTGAAGCACTCAGCCCACAGACATTAAGGAAGTCTAAAGGAAATTACAGGGACCCCATGCTGGCCCAGGATGTAACATTCTATTGCATTGCCCATATTTGGTCCGGGGTCACAGTCCCAAGGTAAAAAGGAACATTGGCAGAAGAAGGAACAGCTAGTTGGTGCAGTGGGTAGAGACCAGCCCTGAAGTCAGGAGGACCTGAGTTCAAATGTAGTCTCAGACACTTAACACTTCCTAGCTGTATGACCCTGAGCAAATCACTTAATCCCAATTGTCTCAGAAAAAATAGTTTTATGTTTTTTAATATAAATTTAGTTAACCTAAAAAAAAACTAAGTTACTACTAAATGTATACGATTCTTGGAAATCAACCTATCAATTTATCCACCAGTTAAATTAATATAATTGTAAAGCATTCTGTATGGCCCTTGCATGAACAACATTCAGTGATTTCTACACAAGAGCTCAGTAGGAGCCCAAGAAGACAAGCAAAGGGTTCTCCATTCATCACATCACAAGCATCCTAGTCTCACTCTTTCTTAGAAGTTTGTTGGAGCTAGCTCAAACTTGCTCAGAACAGCTAATCCTTAACCTTTCAAGGTGATTGTTCACATCTCAAAAATTGGCAAATTCTGAGAAACAAGGTTTGAGTTTCATTTTGTTGTTTTGTCTACATTTAGACAAAACATATGTTTCAGTGGATAGAGTTCTGGGTCAGGATGTCAAAAGGACAAATCTGACCTATGACATTTATTGTACGAGTCACATAACCTGTATTTGCCTTAATTCACTAGAGAAGGAAAAGGTAATCCTCCATCTCTTTTGCAAGAAAATCATATGGACAGTATGATCCACAGAGTCACAAAAATTTGGGTATGATGGAAGGACAAGAAGACTTGGGGAAATGATAAAGTGTGAAGACGTCGATCAAATGTAGAAGTGAGCCCAGAGAACATTTTTCTGAGATCACTGTTTGATAGACATTTGCAGCACATCCTTGTAGTGACCATGAAAAAAAATGTAAGTTTTCTTCTCCTCTCAATAGGTAGAGGAAAATCTCTTGGTTACTCACAAATATTCCTTTGGAGAGTCTCATTAATCAATAAAAATTGGTGACAATAATTTCCACGTGAGGTAAAATTCTGTTCCTAATTCAGACACCCCTCAAGTTCCCTCTTCTGTCAAGAGTTCCTCTTGCAGCACATGACATAATAATTATAGCTCTTAGGGGAAATGAGCTCAGACTCTGCTCTCCCTATAACTCCAGCCACAGATATGCCCCTCACATACACATACAAACACACACACACACACACACACACACACACACACACACACACAGAGGCACCGACATCTGCAATTCTATCCCAGGCCCTGGCAGCAGAGAACAGTCTGGTAAGTGATATGGAAGGTCTTAGCCTCAGACACAAGAAATAGGCAAGAATCCCTTCCAGGAGCTAGGGAACAGGCTCACAGTTCTGGAATGAGGAAGAAAAGATAACTAGGAATAATGATTTTTTTGGGGGGTAGACACAGGAAGGACATTTTGACTATTCTAGGCTATTCTCGCTTGGGTTTTGGAAACAAGACTGCCAGCTTCTGTTCTCCCTTTCTTTAGTTAATCTTCAGGCCACTCTTTATCACTCTCTGCAAATGAATATTTGGGGAGGAGAAAGACAGGAGATGGAGAGTTCATGTCTGGCAATAGTGATAGCCTCTTTCTTTACCAGCATCTTCTCAATGTCAGTTTAACACATATCTCACTAGTTTCCTGTAGATTCAGAGTCCTTGAGTCTTTATTGCTACCTCCTCCATATGTCCTGTTTTTCTCTTTTTCCCCTGTCCACTTCTCTTTTGGGTTCCCAGCCATTTAGTGGAAGTCAGAAAAAATATCACTTATCTTCTTATATTCTGCAAAGTTTTTTTTATAAAGAGGACAACGCATGGTCCCTTTTTGTCTGTCTGCTTCCCTCTCTGTCCAGGCAGTGGCAATACAAGTTTCCTGATCTAATGGGAAGAGTACTTCATTTGAGGTAGGTTTTTCTCTCACTTTCATATTCTGAGGATCAGTTTCCTCAATGTGGAAAACAAAATCCTGATTTTAGATGCCAAGGACAGATCACTCCCCTGATGGAGTAAAAGCTAGCATTTAGGGGTTTTGCTATGTTTTATTTCACTTCTTCCTCTTTCCCCTTGGGCACTACAAAGATTGATCCTATGCAACTCACCACACCTCCAAAATTCTCCCTATTCAGAGAGAACAGCTTCAACTTATTTCCCTAAGTTGTGTGCAGCCCTCCATAGCCAGATGTTATGGGGGCATGCACTGAATTGGACTGAGTTGGCTGTTTCATATAATACTTTAGGAGGGGAAAAAAGAAGATTCTCCACATCTTTGTGTGAAAATGTTCTCTTTTGTTTCAATGAGTTTGGAGATCAAGTGACGATATAAGGCAGTATTGTTTTTCTGATTTTAAGGACATTCGAATACCATAATGTTGGAAGAAGGGAAAGAAGGAAGGATTTATCGAAAGTCAATTATGTGCCAAATACTATGTTAAGCTCTTTATCACTACTATCTCATTTGATCTTGGATCATATTCCCATTTTACACAAGGATACTGAAGAAAATGTTAGTTGAGTGACTTGGCCAGGATCACATAATTAATCCATGTCTGAGAATAGATTTAAATTTAAATCTTCCAGACTCCAGGCCTATCAGCTTCATCATTGTACCACTTTGGGAA
This sequence comes from Sarcophilus harrisii, assembly GCF_902635505.1. NCBI lineage: Eukaryota > Metazoa > Chordata > Mammalia > Dasyuromorphia > Dasyuridae > Sarcophilus > Sarcophilus harrisii. The sequence continues at coordinate 254,721,365 of NC_045431.1, forward strand.
CTATAGAAACAATGGCATCCAACCATTTTTCTTTTGTATCTTTTACTTTTACAGGAATTTCAGTGTACAAAGAACCTCAGCTGTACAAGAAAGGAGGTCAGTGGGCCCAGATACATGAATAATCTGAGTAATGGGGATAAATAGCATTTATAGTATATTTTAAGGTTTACAAAACACACTTCATAGGCTAACTCAGCTGATCTTCACAGGGATGTAACATAGGACAGATTAGTTTCTAATTTTAACCCTACTGGAACAGCACAGCTTTTCTTTTTTTATATTCAAATAAAAATCACTTATTTAAATCAAACAGTATGATTTCATTTTTCTATAGTTAAGAATATTACTCTAGCCACTGTCTCTCCCAATGTATTACTTTTTAAAAGGAAAAAAGATTCAGTTTTGGTGAATGAAAAGCAACACTTGTAAAGCTATATTAGAGATCAGACATAATATACAGTATATATATATATATATATATATATATATATATATATATATAGCCATAGGATAAATACTTTCTACTTTATGTTATTACACAGGCAGGTGATTCTATCAGCTAAATCCTAGTGACCTGTATTTATTTTATGCATATTGTGTTTGTTCTCTTACTTTGCAAGAGACAGTAGTGCCTTGAGTTCATCGTCAGAATTAATTCCAGAATCCGACATTTCCATTAATTTCCATTAATCACCAAAAAGCCAGTGTATTTGAGTGAGACAATAGAAACATACAAACAATATCAGTTCTTGTTTATGTATGCTGTTCAGTAATGAAGCAGGAGGTATGAAGAATTCTTTTGAATTTAAATAATACCAAACTGCCTAATACTGAAAAGGAAAAATAAAGGCATTCTATGTGAAATCTTCAAAATCCCAAGACACAAAGGTCTCTACACCTAGAAATGTCTGGATGGCATCAGTTACAAGTGACAGATATACAATCTTAACCATTAAAATGTTTCTTCCACACTTGTAAGTGGTTTATTTCAGTTTGCACTGGCAAAAATTCTGGAAAAAATTTTTCACAATTAATGATTCTTCACTAAATTTGAAATTTTCTCCATGAGGTAATAATATAGAGTCCAGGAGTCCTCAAACTTTTTAAACAGGGGGCCAGTTCACTATCCCTCAGACTGTTGGAGGGCCGACTATAGTAAAAACAATAACTTTGTTTTGTGGGCCTTTAAATAAAGAAACTTCATAGCCCTGGGTGAGGGAGATAATCGTCCTCAGCTGCCGCATCTGGCCCACAGGCCATAGTTTGAGGACCCCTGATATAGACTTTCAAGAAAGAAAGGAAGTATTTATTAAATATCTATTTTGTGCTGGGCACTGTGCTAAGTACTTTACAGATAAAGAGATGGAGAGTATTGTCATCCTCATTCTAACAGATGTTGAGAAAGAGGAAGGCAGGAATTGGATGTTTTGCCCAGAGTCCCATAGTTAATAAATGTCAATAGCTACATTTGATGGACTGAAACTAAATCCATCATGCTAACCATTTCACAGCCTCTAGGGAGGTTACCTTGGGAAAAAAATAAAGAGTATAGAATTCCTTTTTTAAAAAATCATAATTTATTAATAAACATAACAAAGATAAGGCACTGATGTGCTATCCCAAGATGCTGAAAGTTAGCATACTTCTCATCCTTGGTTTGTCTAAAAATTGACTAGAAGGATCCTTTTAATCTCCTTTCCCAGAGCATCTTTGTGATGATTGCCCTGAGCAACAGAATTTTTAATTAGACATCTGTCCATCTAAGTACAGAGTTCTTTAAATACTGATATAGAATTCATTTATAATTCCATTTGATACTGGACACTGGATACATAGATACTGGAGTTTTTCTTAGGAAGTTCAAATTTTCTTTTTCTAATATAGAATTATACATGTTTCCATTGACCTAGATGTGAAGATTTTTGTAACTCACTCATCTCAGATATGTTGTCATTTATTTGGCATTTAATTTGGCAAAAGACATTCTGATAACTTGCTTTGTTTTATTTTTAAATGCAGTGAATTTTCAGTTTGAACAAGAAAATTTTTCTTCTTTTCTCTTACAAATTGAATTGTGTAGCTACTTACTTTATTCATTTTTTATTCCAGATTTTATATATCAGTTCAGTGAGGTGATTCTACTATGAATGTTTTCCTTCTTTAATTTTCGGAATTTCTATTTTGATGGTTAGGTGAGTGTAGTGTTTTTCTTTTCTAAAATATAATCATTCTCTGGGAGCAGATTTCTTGTGGGGCTTCTGGAGGCAGCTTTAGTTTCAGTTCAGTTCAAAGTAATAATCACCTCAAATGCAGCCAGCCATTAAAGTACAGATTCTTTATTGTCTCTTCCAAAATGGCCTGATAAGCATTCCTTGGTTTTCGAGAGCTCTTCGAGTTGCCTGTCCTTTGCCTCTGCCAGCTTCAGCCTCCAACTCTCTCCGAATCCTGGCTCTCAATCTCCCGACTGAATTCTGCCTCTCAATCTCCTCAACTGACTCCTGACTGAAGCTCATCCTTTTATATGATCTCTTAAAAGTATGAATTCAAAAGTTGACTCCTCCTCCCAGGGACTGGGATTGTGGTTGCTGACTTGTGAATCTCATACTGAATCCTGACTTGTGAATCTCCCAAATGTGTGAACTCCAATGAGTACTTAAATACATTGGTGAGCTAGAAAACTTGCTAAGAACCATGCTAAATTAGATAAGTGACTTAACACTTTGTAAGAATTCTAACAGGAGAGGAAGCTGATTTCTTATTTTTCTATTTTTTGTGCCATGCCTGTTCATTCATTTGTCCTTTCTTGCTTTTGTTGATAAAAGCATTTACATAAAAAAACATTTCACTTAAGAATCGTTTAGCTGCATCCTTTAATTGTATCCCATATGCTTTGGAATGTTCCTTGTAAAAAAAGTATTTCAAGGACAATTTCTGTTTCTGTAACTTTTTCTTTAGTCTGTCCATTCTTTAGTACAAAATTATGTAGTTTCAATTCAATTTTGTTCAAAGTTCCTTCATTAAATAAAATTTTATTGGGATTGTGTCTAATTAAGATAATTTTCTTTTTCTCTGCTTCTACATTTGATGTGTCAGTTTGGTGATGCAATGAGTAAAACACTAAGTGTACAGTAAGGAAGACTTTTGAGTCCAAATCCTACCTTTGGCACTCACCAGCCTTATGACCCACCACAAATCGTTTAACCTCTGTCTGTCTCAATTTCCTCAATTATAAAATAGGGATAATGGTAGCACAAACATACCAGAGTTTTTGCAATGATCAAATCAAGATAATATATACATATATAAAGTATTTTTCAATACTTAAATGGCATAAAAATGCTATATATTATTAATATGATTGTTATCTAAAAATTCTAGCTATTGTTTTTATAAAACCTTTCTCACCAAAACCATGTTTGATTTTTGCAACGGTTTTGTGATTAAGAAATAGATAAACTTTAATTCTTTCATTCAGTTATCATTAGAGATTTCTCAACTCTAACTTTCCTAGTATCCTGTTCATCTCCATAACATTTGTTATTTGTTTTTTAGTTAGATTTCTCTAAGTTTGAAAGAAATACACTGAAGCCTCAACTATTTGACAAATTTTAATATTTCAATGAAAAGTCATTTATTTTTCAGGGAGTAGTCATTTATTTTCTGTATCCTACCCACCCTATTAAAGAAATAGAAAAGCAAAATATTTGTAACAAGGAAGCACAAAGTAGAACAAATTCCTATATGGTCATTGAAGAAAAACTGTGTGTGTAATTTTGCATTGAGATTCAATCTTCTCTCTGTTTACTCCATGACCAGTCATCTAGAATAATAATGGATCCTTAAAATCATCAGAGTTCTTTAATTTAGAAAGGTTTTTTTTTGTTACAATTATGATATTGTATGAATTTGTCTCCTGGGTCTGCTCATATAAATCTTTCCAGCTTTTTCTGAAACCCTAAGTTTCATCATTTTTTTATAGTGCAGTGGATTCTATTACATCTATATACCATATTTTGGTTAGTCATTCCCCAATTTATAAGGAACTCCTTGGTTTCTGGTTCCATGATGCTACGGCAGGAGTAACTATAAACATTTTATATGTACAGTCTTTATTTCCGGCCTGAGAGTATCAGTCTACAGGCACACATGTGCGCGCACGCACACACACACACACACACACACATACACACACACACACACACACCCCTCTTTAAGGACTTGAATTTTCAGCATCAAAAGAAAATAATCCCACAGCATTCCAATATTTCTGGTCACTTAGCCTTTCAGAGTAAGAAGGATCCAAGCTGACTCCTGCAGAGTTGACTCATTCTCATCAAGTTCCAATTATTCAAAAGACCATCAAAATGACCTTGCTTTGCTGGAGGAACTGTGCTAAGCACTAATGATAGGATTAAAAGCACCCAATACAATCTCTGTCCTAGATCTCTTATGTTCTAATGGAAGAACAAAAAAATGGAAGATTACAGAAAGGGGAACTGAGACTTCTGTAATACCATGGTGAAGCAAAGGAAAGGAAGTAACCTGAAGATATGGACCTGAAAAGATAAAGGAAAAACTCAAACATGACAGCTGAGGATCCTGGGAACTGTCCAAGGCCTAGTGGGAAGGAGTTGATGCTCATGGCCCAAGAGAAGAGGCATAGTTTGGAGATATATGGGAAGTGGTATATTACTAAATACACAATAAATGAACAATCAATACTTTATGAATTGATTCATTGAATACGTGTGTCACAAATACTAGAATGTTACTACTTATCTAAGAAGTCTTACCACTCCTCAGAGAGAAGGGGAGTAATTTGTAGAATTTTATTGGGAATTTCTTGTTCTGGAAAAGTCACAGTTTCCTGTGTTTCTCTCCAGGTCTTTGGATCTGACAGCAAAGTTCTCCAAGACCCAGAAGGCATGAACTCTAATAAAGAAGGACTGCAGAATATCTACTTGACCATGGTTTTCTTTGGAATTTTGGGGAACCTGTCCCTGATTTATTTACATAGCCTTAAACTCATCACTGGCCACAGGAAAAGACTCATAAGCCTAATCATAATCAATTTGTCCTTGGCCCATGTCTTGATGATTCTTTTAAGGGGCATCCCCACAATAATAGCCAAATGGGGATGGAGATCTTTCCTAGATGAAACAATGGGTAAAATCTTAACTTATCTCATAAGAGTAACTCAGGGCATTTCTCTTTCCAATACCTGCCTCCTGAGTGTCTTCCAGGCCATCATTATCAGCCCTAACAGCCTTAAGTGGGCAAAGGTTAAAACTAGAGCCCAAAAGTATATTCCTTCCTCCTGCATTTTGAGTTGGGTTTTCAATCTCCTTCTTGATATTGCTACACCTCTGAATATAAGTACTTCAAAAAACAGCAGTAATGAAAGATGGAGGATTGGACATGTTTCTTTTGACTTGCAAGCCAAAAGTATTATAAAAATTTTAATTTGTGTGTCATTTGTGGATGCTTTGTTTATGGGTCTCATGATCTGTTCAAGTTGCTATATGATGTCTGTCTTGCACAGACACAACCAGAGAGTCCAACACATTCATAGCAGCAACTATTCCCATAAAGCTTCTCCTGAGAACAGAGCCACGAAAGCCATTCTAATGCTGGTGGTCACCTTTGTCTGCTTTAACTCAGTCAGCTCCCCTTTTGTTATTTATGTAGCTTCTGCTGTAGAAACCAGACGCTGGGGGCTACAGTTCATTGTCACACTTTCCATGTTTTATCCAATTGTCAGCCCTTTCGTGCTGATAGGCATTGACACCCAGAAGCCCAGGTTTTTTTGCCACTCTTCTATATCTCAAGAACTCTTTTCAAGAAATACTCTGTAGTTGAGAAGAGCTGCTATGGAAGATGCTAAGAAGTAGGCATAGATTAGGATTAGATTTAAGTTTTACTGGGAAAATATTTTTACAATCAAAGGTTCTGATAAAGGCCTCATTTCCAAAATATATAGAGAACTGACTCTAATTTATAAAAAATCAAGCTATTCTCCAATTGATAAATGGTCAAAGGATATGAACAGACAATTCTCAGATGAAGAGGTTGAAACTATTTCTAGCCATATGAAAAGATGCTCCAAGTCATTATTGGTTAGCGAAATGCAAATTAAGACAACTCTGAGATACCACTACACACCTTCAGACTGGCTAGAATGGCAGGAAAAGATAATGCGGAATGTTGGAGGGGATATGGGAAAACAGGGACACTAATACATTGTTGGTGGAATTGTGAATACATCCAACCATTCTGGAGAGCAATTTGGAACTATGCTCAAAAAGTTATCAAACTGTGCATACCCTTTGATGCAGCAGTGTTACTACTGGGCTTATATCCCAAAGAAATCATAAAGAAGGTAAAGGGACCTGTATGTGCATGAATGTTTGTGGCAGCCCTCTTTGTAGTGGCCATAAACTGGAAACTGAGTGGATGCCCATCAATTGGAGAATGGCTGAATAAATTGTGGTATATGAATATTATGGAATATTATTGTTCGGTAAGAAATGACCAACAGGATGATTTCAGAAAGGCCTGGAGAGACTTACACAAACTGATGGTAAGTGAAACAAGCAGGACCAGGAGATCATTATATACTTCAACAAGAATATTTTGATGATCAATTCTGATGGACCTGGCCATCCTCAGCAATGAGATCAACCAAATCAGTTCCAATGGAGCAGTAATGAACTGAACCAGCTACACCCAGCAAAAGAACTCTGGGAGATGAGTATGAACCATTACATTGAATTCCCAATCTCTATATTTTTGGCCACCTGCATTTTTGATTTCCTTCACAAGCTAATTGTACAATATTTCAGAGTCCGATTCTTTTTGTACAGCAAAATAACGGTTTGGTCATATATACTTATTGTGTATCTAATTTATATTTTAATATATTTAACATCTAGTGGTCATCCTGCCATCTGGGGGAAGGGTGGGGGAAAGGAGGGGGAAAATTGGAACAAGAGGTTTGGCAACTGTCAATGCTGTAAAGTTACCCATACATAAAAAGCTATTAAATTTTTTTTAAAAATTTTAAATTTTAAATCTATCATTAAATTAGCTCAAAATGGATGAAGAACCTGTATATGTCACATCACCAAAAAAAAAAAAGTGGAGGATAATGGGAGAAGTGACCATTCACAACTAAGAGTGACAGAACACTCAGCAAAACAAAAAGTAGAGTTCATCCAAAAAAACAAATAATTTCACTCATGTTTAAATTAAATTCAAAAACTCATCCAAAAAATTTAATAAAAATAGAAGAGTAACTCTCAATTGTGGAGGGGGATGGATCTATGGCAAACATCATTATTGTGTCTGATAGCCAACATATATAGGTCATTGATATACAACTATCTAAAACATGCATTTCTCTGTTGAGTAGTGGTCAAGGGATATGAATAGTTTTTTAAAGAAGAATTGTAAACTATAAATCACCACATAGAAGCACCTTCCAAATCACTAATGATAAAAGAACTCTAAATTTCATCTTATACTTAAGTTAACAAAAATGCCAAAGTGTTATGTTAAGACAAGTACCCAAAAACAATCCCTGGAGCTGAGTATGCTTTCAATCATCTTGAAATTAATATTAATTTGGATTAGATATTAATTTGGAATTATATAAAGATTCTTTATGGATAAGTTTCTCTCCTTAACCCATTGATCCTACTACCCACAGCCTCTATTCTCAAAAAAAATCAAGGAATAAAAATGAAGGGGCTAATTGAAAATTAATGTTCCTTTCTCCCCTGTAAAGTTGCAAAATTATAATGAACAGAATTTTCAAAAAAAAGATTAGTTAACATTTTCCCCTATGCCATTGAAGAGGCAAAGATCCAATTCAAACTATAATTCAATAATAATGAGTTAGCATTTTTATAGCACTTTTATAAAGTACTTAACAAATATTAACTTATTTTATCCTCACAGTATCCCTAAAAGATGGTTGCTATCATTGTCCCCATTTAACAGGTAAGAAGACTAAGGCAGGCAGAGGTCAAGTGACCTCACAGGGTCACAGCTCGTAAGCATATAATTTATATTTATATATAAAGAATTTTATATATATATGGAGAATTTTTATATTTATATATGCGTATATATGAAGAATTTAAACTCAGGCCTTATAGCACATTATTCATTAGACCACTTGGTTGCCTAAAACTTGTAATAGCCACCTAGCTAGTAATCGTCCAAATGATTTGGCCTTGGCTTAAAAAGTCAATCAATGGAACAAAAACAAATATACAATAAAAGAAGCAAATGAGCCTAGTAGCCCAGCTTTGATCAATTAAAACAACAGATAATGGGAGAAGGAATTGCTATTTGACAAAAACTATTGCAAAAACCAAACGTGAGATGGGCAGAAATTAAGGTTAGGGCAATATCTCACGATATACAAGACAAGTTTCAAATAGATACGTGACAGGAATAAAATGTCACATTTTATACAAATTAAAGGAACAAAGACAAAACTACCTTTCAAATCTAGGTCTAAAGGAAGTTCTTGCGACCAAATGAGGAGTAGAAAAGATCATGAAAGACAAAATGGACAACTGTGAATACATAAAATTAAAAGGGTTTTGTAGGAATAAAACAAATGAAGCCAAAATGAGAAGGAAAAAAGGTTAACTAGAGGAAAACTTTTTATAAACAATTTCCTCATCTGAAACACAAGGCCTGGAGAATTAGGGCTCTGAACTGTGTGACAGAATATGAAGACACTTGGAAACTATATACAAATCAGGGATCCTTAAACTACGCCCCATGGGCCAGATGCAGCAGCTGAGGACAGATATCCCCCTCACCCAGGCCTATGAACTTTCTTTATTTAAAGGCCCACAAAACAAAGTTTTTGTTTTTACTATAGTCCAGCCATCCAACAGTCTGAGGGACAGTGAACTGGCCCCCTATTTAAAAAGTTTGAGGACCCCTGCAAAGGAAATTTCTTCCTGTCCTGAATCGGAGGGCAATGCACACTGACACCATCCTAACTGAGCAGAATTGGCCATCGATGTGGAAACATTCCCAACAGTCCTAGAAAAAAGCCCTTCTGAGTTTTATTTCAGATTTCTTTACCTTGGAAAAGAGTTACCTAAGAGAACCCAGATGTGTAAAAGAAGATAATGAAATAGGAAAGAGGAAAGAGTCTTGGTAGCTTCCACATTGGAAAATCTTGCCAGTTTTGAGATGGAAAATGCCATCCACATCCAGAGGGAAAAACTATGGAGACTGAGCGTGGATCAAAGCATAGTATTTTCATGTTAAGGTCAATTTTCCAAGACAATTTTCCAAGATCCATAGCTGTGGATCATAACATCTGAAGGAATTGCAGGGCAGCCTTTGCTGACACAGATGTTGTAGACTGGGAAGGAGATAAATTGGAGGCAGAGGAAAAAGGAGAGAGGTCAGACAACACAAGGGCCTCTCAGTCAGAGAGGTCAGAGAACAGCAACAGCCTCTCAGTCTCCTTGTATCATCCTTTCACAAGAGGAGATCCATTGTGGGTTGGATCTTCAGCAGCCACTGTCAGCTGACTCCCATGTATTCCAACAGCTCTCCCGTTTATTCCAACATTTTCACCTTTTTATTTGTTTGCTTGCTTTTACTTTCTCATCTTTTTCCCCTATTCATCTGATTTTCCTTGCACAAGATGACAAATATGAAAATATGTTTAAAAGATTTTACATGTATAATCTATATCAGGTTGCTTGCTGTCTTGGGAAGGAGGAAGCAAGAGAGGGAGGAAAAATCAATTTGGAACACAAAATCTTATAAAAATGAATATTGAAAGTTATATTTACATGGATTGGGGAAAATAAAATACCTACTGAGGAAAAAAAAAAGGAAAAAATATCTTGTTAGAAACTGTAAGGTTTAAGCTTAGGGATCTTCATTAACAGAAATCAGGTGTCCCTACCTCCCTTTTCTCAAATGGCCCTTACCAATTCTCATGTTCCCTTTCCCTCCTCCTAAAAAAGAAAAAGTGTCTCCTAGAAGATGACGGATGCTTTTTTTGGAGACTTTAATTAACTTCCAATCATTGTTAATAAAGATTTGCACCTGAGACAAAAGTTAATTTCTTGCTCTTCTTCAGAAAGTTCCCAATTTCCCTAAGCCAACAATGTCACTTTTGCAGCAGATAACATGATAATTTCAGTTCTTGGGGGAGATGAGGTCAGCCTTCACCTTTCCCTATAATTCTTGTAGTGGCAGTGCCCGCTTCTTGCCTACACACACGCCAATTGACACAGCTCTATGGCCTGCCCTGCCAACAGAGAACAATGTGGTGAGTGACTGAAGTTTCTTATTCTCAGAGAAAGGAATTAGAGGAATCCCTTCCAGGAGAAAGAAAACAGACACTTGGTGTCTGGGTGGTGGAGAGAAGGCAGGAATTCTAGGAAAGTTGTCCAAGTGGAGAAATTTTTGTCACTGGGTCACAGGAAAGGCCTTGTACCTGCAGTGTGGGCATGAGTAGACGCCGCCCTAGGCTCTGTACCCTATCCCTTTAAACTAGGGCAGAGAAGAATGTATGAGATGGGGAAGGGAGAAATTTCAGTGTTAGACCCGGATGAGGGAGGACTCTGCTTCAGTCACCCCAGAAACGTACTGAGTTTCAGCCAGTTATTGCCTCAAGATCTTGGTTAAGGAATGGGTTATAGTTACCAAGTATGACCCCGGGTTAAGGAATAGGAGTTCCTGAGCTCTAACCCGAATCTATTCAGTTGAGAGAGAACATAATGTTTCTAGATCTCACACATCACACAGGCAGCTCAATGTCATGACTGTTTTACTATGTTTAGAAATAAAGAGGGAGGCAAGACTCCCAGAACCTTAATTTCTCTGCTTCCCATCATTTAGCCTCAATAGGACACAGCACAGATCTCAGTGAATCAATCATTCAATCAATAGGCAATTATTATGCAGTTCCAATATGCCAGGTCTCAACTCTAGATCTCAACTCTGAGACAGAAAAGACTGTTTGGTTCCTTTGACAATGCACAGTGATCCTGAGCAGTCAAGCCCACCCAGTCATTTCTCCTTGCATGAGTCAGAGTAGGCTATGAGGGGGATAAGGAATGGGGAGAAGACTAAGCATTTATTAAGTTCCTAGTATGTTCGAGAAACTTAGAAAGTAAGTTCTAAGAACTTTTCTAGTTTCTTAGAAAAAAACTAAGCATTTTTCAAATAACAGTAGGGTTAGAAATAGAATTATTAGCATCAGTGTTTGCCCAAGATCCACTCAATCTTCCATATCCAGGAACTAAGGACTGAATTGGAATAGACTGGGACAGCTCCTACCTGAGAGAAGCTGGTGAGTCATTATTGTATTTTCATTTGAAAAATGACATGCAGACCTTAATGGATGTACCACCTTTAAATAGACAAATCTAATGAAAATATAAACAAAAGAAAGTTAAGGACTCAAAGAAATCTTGAGTATATACTATGCTGCCAAGGAATTTTCTAACTCTAAGCTCCTTAAACAGCAAACACATTCACAAAAACTATTACATTGTGTGTTTTAAAGTACAATTCTGTGTAACTCCTGGGGGTGGGGACAAAGGGGTTGGTTAAGGCTTATCACAAGATTCTAACATTTAAAGATGCTGGTAGCAATCATATTCCTTAGGGAAATTAAAAAAAAACGATTAGCACATCCCTGTGATTTTTCATCCAAGTTGGGAGATCCAAGTAAAGAAAGTGTCTCCTGAAATAAGAGATTAGCAACTGTTCTATTATTTATAATCTTAAATTACTCAGAATACTGAGACATCAGGTGACATTCTCAGAGAACTACAATCTGTACGGTGTCAGGGTCAGAATTTGAAGCCATCTCTCTGATTGGAAGAATAGTCCTCTAGCCATTGCAGCATACTGCCCAGCAATACCTATTTAGCAAAAATAATGACATAAAACAGGAAGCTAGCAGACAGTGTGCTTCCTCTCCCCACCCCCAAACCCCAACTGATATATTCTATACCTTGGTTCCTTCCATGATCCTGTCAGAGTCTTGCTTTGTCCATAGATATGGGCACCCCTAAAAGTATTCTGAGATCTTAAGCTACATGGATCATCATTTAAAAGGATCCAAAGTCTCTTCCTAGTTTTGCTTTCCTAACACAAACTCTTGCTCATTTCTATGCATTAAAATATTGATTTCATGTTTTCATAAGCTCTTCCAATGAGCACCTTTGGGAACCTTCATATGGGGCAGCAGGACTTCAATTGATTGATTAGTCGGTTAATCCTCTGTTGCAAAACCTCATGCTGTGCAATACTAAGGCACAAAGGTTTAGACCAGATCCCAATTCTTCTGGAGACATAACATAGTAGGAAGGAAAAGAAGCCTAGAGGAACCTTAGCACTAATGTCAAAAAGAAAAGAGGCACTCAAACTTGGATCTATGTATGCTCTCAGACAAGAAACAGCTCCGTTCTTAAATAATTACAATGGCTGACAATGGTTAGCATTTACATAGTGTGGTATCCTTGTCAACTCATTTTATCTAAACAACTATGAGAGGTGGACACTAATTTCATTCCTATTTTATAGATGAGAAAACTGAGCCTGAGAAAGGTTAAGTGGCTTGCTTAGGGTGACACAGTTCTTAGGATTCTAAGCCAGAACTTAAAGTAGCCCCACAGTCTTCAGACTCCAGGCCAAACTCCACTCAGCCACCAATCTAATTTTCTAAATGCCACATTTATCCATGTCATTTCTACTCTACTCCATAAATTCCACTAGCTTCTTTTCCCTCAAATACCAAATCCTTTGTTTGGCATTCAATGTCCTTTATAACTCAATCCTTATCCCTCCTCCACATTTCTAGTTTTCTTGCACATTATAACCCTCCTATACTCTTCAGTCCAGTGACTCGGGAATCTTGGCCATTTCAAAAATAACAACATTGCATCTCTTAACTCTGGGCATTTTCACTGGAGTCTCCCATGACTGAGGTTCTCTCTCTTCTCATTTCTACCTTCCTTCAGGTCCTCTACTCATCCTTCAAGTCCCAAATAGAACTTCATCTTCCATAGGAAACCTTTCCCAATTTCTTTAATTTGAATGCCTTCCCTCTGCCAATTATCTCCAATTTATCTTGTATACAGTTTTGGCAGGGTGGTGGTATGTGTGTGTGTTAAATGACGCACTTTATCATTTCTGTTTCTGTGTTTCTTGGGGCAGTTGAGTAATACAATCAATAGAGTACCAAACTTGTGTCCCAATAATCATCCCATCCAATAATCATTGGAGAGCTCACAGCTCTAACTTTTTTTCTCAAAGATTTAAATCCTTAACTTTTTTTTGTTTATATTTTCATTAGATTTAAAGGTGGAACATACATTAAGGTCTGCAACCATTGCTATTAATTTTCATTTTATTTTTTGATTCAAAAGTTTTGATTTATCTCCATCTCACCAAGTGCCACCAAAGAATAGAAAGGAAAACATATATAATAAAGAAGCATGGTGGAATAAAATAAATCCCCACATTGGACATGTTTGAAAATGTGTTTACATATATGTGTGTGTGTTTACATATATATGCATGCATATCATGCCAATATATGGCATATTAATATAATACTAATATGAATAATATGCTACTGTATATTGTATTAATATATGATAGTGATTATATAGTATTATTAAGATAATATTTATATTTACATTAAGATTAATTACACTACATTACATTATTGTACATGTACATTAATACATATACATGTAATACGTAAAATTTCCTAGTTTCTTTTTCCTATTAATCCTTTTTTTGAGAATGATTATTCCATCTTTCTTCATAATTTTCTTTCAATTCCCCCAATTTAGTCAGGGGTTTCAGTTCTTGATCATAAAAAGCTTTTAAATATTTTTATACATAAATTCTTTCCTCTCATTTTAAATTTTGTCATTCTTAGTAAATATATTTCAAGATTTTAAGTTTTAGGTGGTAATCTTTCCTTCCCTCCAAATTTTATAAGTTTTGGGTTTTTAAATTGGGTAAGTAAAGGAAAACACATTTTTTTTTATGTTTTTCATTTAAAATATGACACTTTTTTAATAAAATATCCCTTAATTTATTCCGAAAACAGCCTATTTCTTCAAAATTTTCAACCAACTTTTATTTTATACATTTAAAATCTATTCCTCAAATTCTTTTAAAATTTCATTTTTTGATTTTTTTTGGTTAATTTTTCCCTTAAAAATTGGGATTGGGATATATTCAATAATTAAAAAAACAAGGAATGGGGTAACAAATATATTGTTGGTATATAATTAATGGATCTATTAATTTGCTTATTATTTAATATAAATCATTTTTGAATTTTTTTATATTTATTAAAATTTTTATTTATGAAGTTAATATATTTATTATTATATTCTTTTCTGAAATCATGATTATTACCATTATAACAATTTTATTACCTAAATTTTATTAAAATTTTTGTATGATTATTTATAAATTAAATTTTCTTTAAATAATACTATTAAATTTATATTTCTAATATTTTACTTCCTCTTTATTTTTTTTAAAATTATCTCATTTACTATGACTTTTTATTTTATATTGTTTTTCCTTTTTTTCTTTTTTTACAAAAAAAAGTAAAATTTTTGATTAACTTGGTGTGATTTTGTTAATAAAAATCCCTAGGTTTTTTATCATTTTGATTAAAGAAAGACCAAAAACTAGTTTTTAAAAAATTTAAAAATGTCTTCTGTTCCAGATTACAAATCTGGGGAAGATTAAAAAAAAGAAAGACAATACTTTTCAAACTTATTTCAATAAAAACCCCAATTTTAAGGATAGGAACGAAAATTCTGTTCTTGATAAACTAAAAAGGGCCTAAAAATAAAAACGACCCTCATTTCAAATGGGTAGGAAAGCAAGATACCAGTGGGGGAATATACTTCAAGAGGGTCAGATTTAGTTAAATTATGTTCTTTGGAAATTTTAATAAAATTTGGGGAAAACTTAATTATTCCTGGTTCTAACCCAAAAGGGTACCACTTTTATAAAAGTGTCATTGGGATTTTTTTGAAACCTTTTTGATAAATTCCTACTTTTCCCAGGCACTTTAATTAATATTAACCCCCCAAAAAATATTCTTAAAAAAGGCCTGGATTTTCTTGACCCTGTTTTTTTTTTCCTGGGATATGTTTTCATTAAAGCCAGAGACAGGGGTAAAAAATTATTCTTTGATAATATAATGGTTTTATTCCTATGTTTTTTTAAGGAATAACCAAATTTTTAATATTATATTTTTTCCTAATAATTATGGGAAAAATTTTTTAAATTCTCTAAATCCGGGGTTAACCATCCTTTTGTTTCCGGAATATAGTCCCCAGCCCTTATGGGAAATAAAATTTGATCAAAACTTCTTTCCTGTCTTCCTCTTTATTTTAATAGAGTGTCCATAATCACAAATATAAATGATCAAAAACAGCGTAATGGTGGGTTCTGGCTCTTTCAACACACACAAAACAATAAAAATTTATTTAACCGTTTGTGATTTTTTTCTCAAGGTCTGCCCAAGTGGTAAAGGTAAATTTCCCATAGCACAAGGGCAAGTCCAAAATTAAACTTCCGCTCAGAGGTATGAGAAAAGAAGCCATCCTTCTTTCGGGTCTTTTAATGGCCAGTTTTGTCTTTTTATAAAGCAAAACAACGAGGCATGGGGAAAGTTTCCTGGGCCCTTTCCCTTTTTAAAAGTGCCCTTTATCTATCAGGCCCAGTGCCCAGGCTTTCAGTTCCCTTGGGGAAAAGGGAAAAAGGAAGAATCTTTGTTAATGAAAATACTTGGGCTTCAGAAAACAATTAAAAGGGGAAATTTGACATATTCCTTTTTTCTAAGTAATTCCATGGGCATTTAATTGGAAAAAGGAATTTCTGTCCCAAATCCTAAAAACAACCTACCTTTAATAAAACTTATACTTTCTTTTTTCTGAATTTCACAAAGCACCACAAGTCCTCAGGTTTTAAAGCTTAAACCATTCTAAATTTTATTCAAAATCCATATAAATTAGGTGAATCTGTGAATTATATTTTGTACTTATGTCCCCCTCCCTTGAAGGCCCCATTCCCTATATAAAGGAGAAACCCTATTGTTTCCAAACTAATCTTTCCCTTCAAAATTTTAAAAACTGCTAAATTAATATTTTACAAATTTTGGATTCAGAAACGGTAATAAAGGGAAATTTTAAATTCCATAAACTACTTTTATGAATATTTTGTTCTTGGAAAACCAATTGTAAGGGGCTTGGAGCTTATAGAACGGCAAAATAAAATAAAGAAAAGGGAGTCATTAAACAAACAACGATCTGGGGATTTTCATTGGTTTAAACAAAGGTCTCCGTTTCAATTGTATAAAGTCTCCAAAGAAAGAACCAAATGGCTCTTTCTTTTTTTTTTTTTCAATAAAGGCGTTTTTCTGACAAATTTTGACCAAGAAATTTTCTTTTAAAATTAGAAAGGTTAGGGGAGCTCCTTAAGATGTGGTCAGACATCGAAGGAAATGGCACCCTTTTAAATTTGTTTTCTGGAAAGGAAAATTTGGGGTGGGAAAAAAATTTTTTGCTTTTCTTTCGAGGGTCAAGAAACAAAACCTTCCTTTTAAAGGGAGATCATTTGGTTTTTTCAAAAATTATCCTAAATTTTCAACAGTTTCCTTTTTATTCCCTTTTCACCTTTTTATTTGGTTCTTTTTACTTTTCTTTTTCCCTATTCCTATTTTTCCTTTAAAATGAAATTAGAAAATATTTAAAAATTTTACATCTATAATTATATCAGGTTGTTTGTTTTGTCCTGGGGAAGGAGGAAGCAGAGGGGGAGGAAAAACAATTTGGAACACAAAATCTTATAAAAGAATATTGAAAGAATTTAAGGATTGGGAAAAAACCCTTGAGGAAAAAAAAGGAAAAAAATATTTGTTAAAACTCAAAATTTTGGGTTTCTTAAAAGAAATATTTGTTTCCCTTTTTTTAAAAGGACTTAATTTCATTTTTTCCTCCTCCTAAAAGGTGTCTCCTAGAAGATGAGGAGCTTTTTTGGAGATTTAATTAAAATATTGAAAAAAGATTTGCACCTGAGACAAAAAGAAGCTCTTCTTCAGAGGGTTCCCAATTTCCTTTAAAAAGTCACTTTTTACCCAAAATGAAATTTTAGTTCTTAGTTCCCTTTTTCCAAACCCTTTTATGGGTGCCCGCTTTTCCCCCCCCAAAATTCAGTTTTCCTTAAAAAGAGAAAATTTGGGAAACTAAAGTTTCATTCAAAAAAATTAGGGCTTTTCCGGGGAAAAGAAAACAGAACTTGGGTTCTTTAGAAAAGGAGAATTCTAGAAAAAATTTCCAAGGGAAAAAATTTTTTGGGCCAAAGAAAGGAGCAGGTCATTAGACGGCCCTATTCCCCTATCCCAAACTAGGGCAAGAAAAAATGGAGATGGGAAGGAGAAATCCATTTAACCTGGATAAAGGAATCTTATCCCAAACAAGAGAGAGTTATTCCCTAAGATCTTTTAGGAATTTATAGTTCGAGAGACCCGTTAAAAAATTCTTAGTTTCTAACCCTCTTTTTAAAACATAATGTTTCTAACTCCCACCCAGGAGCCAATTAAAGGCTGTTTTCTTTTTGAAAAAAAGGGAGGAAACCCCAGAACCCACCTTGGGTTTCTTTAGAAAAGGAAACCAAGATTCAGTGGAAATTTCAATGAAAATTTTTGCAGTTAAATGGTGCCTTAGTCTAATCCCTAACAGAAAAGATTTTGGTTTTGAAATCCAGTACCTGAGAGAAGCCCTCCCTTCATTTCTCCGCATGAGTCAGAGAGCAGAAAAAAGGAATGGGAGTACATTTATTGTTTAAGGGTTCGAAATTTAGAACTAAGTTTAAGAACTTTTTAGTTTTCAAAAAAACCATTTTTCATAAAATGGGAGAAAAAGAATTTTGCACTTTTGCCCAAGACCACTAATCTTCCATATCCAAGGAACAAGGATAATTTGACGGGACAGTCCACCTGAGAAACCGAGAGATTTTTTTCCTTTGAAAAATGACATGCGACCTTAATGGATGTCCACCTTTAAATGACAAATCTAATAAAAATATAAACAAAAAAGTTCCCAAAGAAATTTTTAAACTAGTCCAAGGAATTTTTGCCAAGCTCCTTAAACAAAAATTCCCAAAATATTATTGTGTGTTTTAAGACAACTTAATCCGGGGTGGGGACAAAGGGGTGGGGGTTAATTTCCAGATGTCTTTAAAATTGGTAGAAATCTACCCTAGGAAATTAAAAAAAAAAAAAGATTGATTCCTTGTTTTCATCCAAAGGAAACCAAAAAGAAATTTCCGAAAAAATTACAATTTTTATTTATAAAAATTACCAAAATTAATATACTTCCTAAGAATTTAACAGGGCAGGGAAATTTGAACCACTCCTTTAAGAATACTAACCTTCAGATCTGAGCAATCCATTTGAAAAAAAAAAAAAAAGTAGAACGTGGTTTCTCCCCCCCAAACCCTAATGTTATTCTATAAATTTTTCGTTCCTTCCAGATCCTTCAGTCTTGTTTCCATGAAAGGGCACCCAAAAGATTCTGAGATTTAAACATATCTATTTAAAAAGGACCCAAAGCTCTTCCAGTTTGCTTTCCACACCTTTTATTTTTGTTAAAATTTTTTATTTTCATTGCTCTTCCATAGTATTTGGGAACCTTTATAAGGGCAGAGGATTTTTTTTAGTTTGGTTTCCTCTTTAAAAACCTCATTTTTGAATAAAGGGAAAAGGTTTAACCAATCCCAACCTTTGGGGACTCATGGGAAGGAACCCTGAGGAACCCTGGAAAATAAAAAAAAACCCAAACTTGTCATTAGCTAACAAAAACAGCCCCTTTCTAAAAATTCCAATGGGGACAATGTTGCATTTCAAAGGGGATCCTTGTCAATCATTTTATTTTCTAGAAAAAAACTTCCGTTTTAAATAAAAAATTGGCCTGAAAAGGTTAAACTTGTAGGGTTTTGGCCACTCTTTATCTAACAGAATTAACATACCCCACGTTTAGATGAAAATTACCAAATTAATTTTCTAAATTCCCATTTATCCAGAAATTACCTCCCTAAATTCACTGGCCTTTCCACTCAACACCAAAATCTTTTTTCATTAACCTTTATCTCAAATTTCCTCTCCAATTTCACTTGCTTTTCCCTTCCATATTTAGTCAATGACTCAGGACTCTTGGCCATTTCAAAATAATAAAGACCTCGGGCATTTTCCTGGATTCCCATGTCGGGTTCTCCCTTCTTCTCAGTTCTACCTTCCTTCAGGTCCTCTACTCATCCTTCAAGTCCCAAATAGAACCTTATCTTCCATAGGAAATCTTTCCCATTTCTTTAATTTGAATGCCTTCCCTCTGCCAATTATCTCCAATTTATCTTGTATACACTTCGGTGTATGTGTGTGTGTGTGTGTGTGTGTGTATAGTCTTCCCCATTAGACCCTCAGTTTCTTGAAAGCTGGGACTGGATTTTGCCTTTCATTGTATCCCTAGCATAGCACACCAACTATCACATAGTAGACATTCAATAACTGGTCATTCACTTTTCTACAAATGCCTTTATCATTTCTGTTTCTGTGTTTTTGGGGGAAATTGGGATACAATGAATTATACCAAACTTGTTAATAATCCGAAGGTTAAGATCCAACTTTTTTTCTAAACATTTGAGTCCCTAAATTTTTTTTGTTTATACTTTTATTATATTTGTCTATTTAAAAATAATACATACATTAAGGTCTGCAATCATTGTTTTTAATTTTCATTTTATTTTTTAATTGACAAGTTTTGATTTATCTCCATCTCACCAACTGCCACGAAAGAAAGTAAAATATATATAATAACGATGCATAGTTGAATAAATTAAATTCCATTTTAGTTTGAAAATGTGTTTAATCATATGTTGTTACAAATTAATTTATATCATGCCAATATATGGCATGTTAATATAATAGTAATATGAATAATATGTGACTGTATATTATATTAATTCATTATAGTGATTATATAGTATTATTAATATAATATTTATATTTACATTAACATAACATGAATTCCTACATGTAGGATATTAATTTAATGTACTACATGATATATATGGTATATCATAATACTATATGTATTATATGATATGCAATATATACTATATATTACTACATATATACTACATATAGTAAATATATATATAATATATACATGCATATATATCATATATCTATATATGTATGTATATATATGAGGTATGTATATATCAAATATGCAATATATACTATTGCTTTGTATATAGCATAAATATAATAATATAACATTATATGTGTACACATGCATATATATTTTTTTTTCATCAGATTCCAAATACTTTTGAAATTTATTATAGTTGTCTAACAGAATCCGAAAATGCCTAAATTTTCGTTTTTTTTGTAATATTTTTTTATTTAAATTTAATTCTTGCTTTTTTAATACTGCATCTAAAATCTTTATACTTTCTGAAACTTCCTTAACCTTTTTAGGAATGGTATTCCAACATTTTTATAACAAATTTTCATCAATCAGTCCCCAATTTAGAATACAACTTTTTGTGTTCTTTAAACTATAAAAAAGTTTAAAATTTTTTTATCTAGAAATCCTTTTCCCTCCATTTTTAAATTCTTTGCTACTTGGTAGTAGTATTTCGGGCAGTTTGGTATCGAGAAAGGGTGATCTTCCCTCGTCCCCCAACATTTTCATTTCCTTTTTGGAATTTTCAAATGATAAGGGTGAAAGGGAAAAAGTTCAATTTTTTAATATGTTTTGCCATTTTAAAATAGAGCCTTTTTTCAGGTATCCTTAGATTTATTCCTTTGAAAACAGCCTGGTCTTTCTTCAAACATTTATCAACTGGGACTGGCTCTTATTCTTATAAATTTGAATCTGTTCCTCAAATATCTTCAAAATAAGGTCTTCCACTTTTACTCTGCATTTCTTCCTAAGGTTTGGTTAATTTTTCCCTTAAATATTTAGTGGTTCTGTTAATATAGCTGTATATAATTGGAAAAAGGAGACAAAAGACAGAAAGGGGTAGAATAACAAAGTGATTATATTGATTGGTCATATTAATTTGATGGATTTTCAAATGTCATTTCTTTAATATTTTTTTTTTATTATATTGATTTAATCTAATTTATTTATTTATGAAATTATTCATTATATTTATTATTATGGTCTTTTCTAAAATCATGATTACTACCATTAGTGATACTTTTTTAGGTCACCTGAAATTTTATTAAAGATTTTCATTGTGATGTGTGATTATTTATAAATTAAGAATATTTCTTGTAAATAATACACTGTTAGAATCATATTTCTGAAGTATTTCACTGTCCTCTTCTACTTTATGAGGAGGTTTATCTCATTTACTTTCACAATGATGACTTTTTTTTATTTTACTTCATCTGTATTTGTGCTTCTTTGTCTCTGCCCCTTCACCCTTTTACAAAGAAGAAAGTGACAGAGGAGTAATTTGATTAACGTGTGGGGATTTGAAAACAACCTTTATTTTTGATTAAAAGGTAGGACGAACCAAAGCCATTACTTTTTAAAAACTATCAAAATAGTCTTCTGTGTTAAAGATTTATCAAATCTGGGAAGGAAAAAAAAAAAGATGAACCCCTCAAAAGACCTTATGTTCTAATGGAAAACAAAAAGATTTTACGAAATAGGGACAGAAACAAGTTCAGTAGCATGATGAAACATGGAAGGAAAGTGGCCTGGAGACCTGAGCCTTGGGAGAAAAGGCTACAACTCATTTATTTTGTTTTTGTTTTTGTTTTTGTTTTTTAATTTAATATTTTTTTAGGATTGCATGGAATTTAAGCATTAACAATTGCCAAACGTTTTTCCAATTTTCCCTCTACCCCCCTTACCCTAGATGGCAGGATGACCATAGATTTAAATATATTAAAATATAAATTAGATACAAATAAGTATAATGACAAAACATTTTTGTGTCCCAAAAGAATCAGACTTGAAAATTTAAAATTAGCGAAGGAAATCAAAATGCAGGTATGCATAAATTAGGGACTGGGTTCGTAATGGTTTTAGTCATCTGAGTTCTTTTTTCTGGCCAATTGGTTCAGTTCATTCGCTCCATTGGAAATGTTGGTTGTCTCTTGGAGGGTGGTGCATCGAACTGGTCATCTTAGTATTTTAAGATATAATGATTCTTCCGCCCTTTCACCAGCACAGTTCTGTAATCTCCCAGGCCTTTCAAACATCCTGTTGGTTTTCTTCAAACAGTAATATTCCAAATATTCTAAACAATTTATTCAGCCATTCTCCAACTGATGGGCATCCATTCGTTTCAGTTTTTCCCACTAAAAGGGCCCACAAACATTCGGAACACAGGTCCCTTTCCCTCTTTATAATCTCTTTGGGAATAATCCCAGATTTCTGGATCAAAAGTATGCGTTTGATAACGGCCAAACTCATTTTGAGTGATGGGTCCAGAACAGTTCAAGATACCAGTGGGAAGGAAAGAATGTTGACATTCCAAGAGTAGAAGACATGATTTGAAGACAACTGGAAATCATTGCATTACTAGGTTACAGAGTAAATGTTTAATAAATATTTAGGTGATAATAAGTTAAATGCATGTTTCCTGAAGTAGTACTACTTTAAAAGGTCCCCACCCTTGTATAAGGGGTCATTTGAGATTTCTAATAATTCTTAATTTAAATTCATTTGTTTCTCCCCAGGTCACTTTGAATCTAAAGGTTCCCTAGACACCCCCCCTCCATAAAATAATTAAAAAAAGCATGAAGATTATCTACTTGACCCTGCTGTTGTTTGGAGCCCTGGGGAATATATTCCTTTCCATCTACCGGGCCAAAGCTATCATAGGTCCAGAAAAGACTTTTCCGTAATCTCAACCGTAACCCTGATGATTTTTCAAGGAATATTAAAAAATCATTTGGGGATGGGACTTCAGATGACATGATAGGAAAAATCTTAATTTACCTTATAAGAGTGACCCGGGGAGTTTCCCTCACCACCACCTGTCTCTTGAGTGTCTTCCAGGCCATCACTATCAGTCCCAACAGCCCCATATGGACAGCGATCAAAATTTGGATCCACAAACATATTCTTTCCTGCTCTTCACTCTGCTGGATTTTCAATATTCTGGTAGATGTCATAATGGCAAAATATAAGTGATCAAAAACAGAGTAATGAAAGATGGAGGATTATAGCTCTTTCAACCAAAAGGAAATACCATAAAAATTTTCATTTGGAAATCAGTTATTGATTTCTTTCTGGGGGCCCTTGATCTCCAAGGGCTACATGGTGTCTGTCCTCTATAGACACAGACGGCAAGTCCAACACATTCACACCAACCTCCTACTCAGAGCCTCCCATGAGACCAGAGCCACCAAAGCCATCCTGATGCTTGTGCTTAGTTTTGTCTGCTTTAACTCGGCCAGTTCTCCTGTCATCATTTACATAGCTTCTGCTAAAGCAACTAGGGACTGGGGGCTACTTTTCACTGTTGCCCTTTCCCTCTTTTATCCAATAGTTAGCCCCTTTGTGCTGATCAGCTTTGACACCCAGATGCCCAGGTTTTTGCATGTTCTCTTAGGATTGAAAAGGTTAGGTCAGGAAGTACTCTCAAATTAATAAAAATACTTAGACTTCATGAAAAGGAATTGGGCACAAAGGAGAAATAGGACATCCATTCCTTTTCTTTCCAAACTAGACTCCATGGGATATTTCCTACATTGGAATAGGAATTTCTATACCCTAAATCCTAAACAAAACAACTTACCTTTCCAATAAAACTTATGCCTTTCTCTTTCTTTCTGAATTCTCATGAAAGCAGCACAAGTCACTTCAGGCTTGAAAGCTTAGAACCATTCTCAGGCCTTTTCTCACATTCATTAATCACATATAAACTAGGTGCCAAGTCATGTCAATTTTACCTTTGTAATATTTCTTATGTCATTCCCTTTCTTCTACATCAAAGGCCCCATACCCTATGTCGTACTCTTGAAAAACCCTTCTTACTTGTTTCCCTGACTCTAATCTTTCCCTTACAAAATTGGTGAGACAGCTGCTAAATTAATATTTTTTAGTACACAGTCTTAACTGTCATTCATCTGCTCAAAATGCAGCACTAGTTCTCTATTGCTTTTTCTTTGTTTTTGCTGAGGCAATTGGGGTTAAGTGACTTGCCCAGAGCCAAACAGCCAGAATGTGTTAAATGACTGAGACTAGATTGTCTCATAGTTGCCCCTCTCTATTCCATTTTGCATTAAAAAAATTTTTAACTTCCTCTAAATTTGAAAGCTACATTACTTCTCAAATTGATTCCATCTCCACTTCACAGTCAAATCTCATAGCATTTGCCCTTATATAATCCAGAATCAAACTGAACTAACCTGAATGGCTTTTTCCTTGTAGGATATTTGATTTTCCATTCCCTTATAGCATCCCCCATGACTGAAAAGTATAGTCTTCTCAACTCTGCCTTGTAGCCTTCCTAACTACCTCCAAAGTAAAACTTAGATACTTCATTCTACAAGATATTTTTCTTGGAAACAATAACTGTTTGTATTTTTACCAAATTTTATGTTTTCACATGGAAAGATGCATGCATACAACTATAATTACTTCACATTACATTCACATTTGTATTAAATTTGCATATATTTATCTGTAGAGTTTTCTCTACTAAAGAACTTTACTATAAGAAATTGTTCTCTGGAGAAGGATTCAGACAGAAACACAAAACAATTTAGGAAATATTTTAAATGATATAAGCAAAAATTCATTTTAAAAAATAATCATGCAACAATGATTTATCAAATCCCTAATGTGTTCTGGGAACTGTTCTGAGGATACTAAGAAAGGTTAAAATATGGTTTCTGCTCTCAAGCCACTCACATTCCAAATGAGGGAGACAACAGGCAAACTATTAGGTTCATTGAAAATGTGTCTGTGTGTGTGTATAAAATGGGAGGCAAAATTAGAGGGATGGCATCAATTAGGCATGGCAGGGGATGGAGAAGGCCTCCTACAGGAAGTAGGATTTGAATGGAATCTTTAAGTAAGGCAAGAAATCTTGGAAGAAATTATGAGCAGAAGGAGCTTCCCAAGAAAAAGAGAGAAGCAGTTAAGGTACAGAATCAAGAGCTGGAGTGTGATCCAAAATGATTAAGGAGAAAGCTGAAACCAGGATGACAGGGTAAAGGGACTCACCTAAGTTCTCCCAAATGCCCCTCAAATTTTAAATAAAACTTCAACTGAAACAAGATGGGAGGAAATAATTTTTCAGTTTAAGACAACTTAGAAAATTCTGTCTCACCAGAATGAGAATAGGGCACAGACTGATCCCAGCAACAGCCTTTAGAGACAATTGCTTCAGAGGTGGAAGCTCCTGAAGCACTCAGTCTACAGGCAGTAAGGGAGTCCAAAGGAAATTACATGGGACCCCATGCTGGCCCAAGGTATAACATTTTATTGCATTGCCCATATTTGGTCCTCGGTCACAGTCCCAAGTTAAGAAGGAACATTGGCAGAAGCAGGAAAACTTTCACAATATTCTAGAACCAGAAAATAGGGGCAGCTAGGTGATGTAGTGGATAGAGCACCAGCCCTGAAGTCAGAAGGACCTGAGTTCAAATATGACCTCAGACATATAACATTTAACATTTCCTAGCTATGTGACCCTGGGCAAGTTACTTAACCCCAATTGTCTCAGAAAAAAAAAAAGATTTTGTGGTTTTCAACATAAATTTATACAAAATAAATCCCCATAAATCCTCAGCATTTTTTTTTATACATTACCAACAAAATCCAACAGCAAGAGATAAAAAGAGAAATTCCATGCAAAATAACTGTCAACAGCATAAAATATTTGGGAATCTATCTACCAAAGGAAAGTGAGGTACTATATGAGCAAAATTACAAAAAACTTTCCACACAAATAAAGTCAGATTTAAATAATTGGAAAAATATTAAGCGCTCCTGGATAGACCAAGTAAATATAATAAAGATAACAATACTCCCTGAATTAATCTATTTATTTAGTGTTCTACCAATCATACTTCCAAGAAAACATTTTAATGAACAAAAAAAATAACAAAATTCATATGGAGAACAAAAGATGGAGAATCTCAAGGGAATTAATGAAAAAAAATCAAATGAAGGTGGCCTAGCTATACCTGATCTAAAACTATACTATAAAGCAGCAGTCACCAAAACCCTTTGGTATTGGCTAAGAAATAGATTAGTTGATCAGTGGAATAGGTTAGGTTCACAAGACAGAATAGTCAACTATAGCAATCTAGTGTTTGACAAACCCAAAGATCCTTACTTTTGGGATGAGAATTCATTATTTGACAAAAACTGCAGGGATAACTGGAAATTAGTATGGCAGAAATTAGACATGGACCCACACTTAACACCGTATACCAAGATATGATCAAAATGGGTCCATGATTTAGTCAAAAGGAATGAGATTATAAATAAATTAGAGGAACATAGGATAGTTTATCTCTCAGATTTGTGGAGGAGGAAGAAATTTCAAAGATGAACTAGCTACCATTACTGATCATAAAATAGAAAATTTTGATTATATCAAATTAAAAAGCCTTTGTACAAACAAAACTAATGCAAACAAGATTAGAAGGGAAGCAACAAACTGGGAAAACATCTTCACAGTTAAAGGTTGTGATAAAGGCCTCAATTCCAAAATATATAGAGAACTGACTCTAATTTATAAGAAATCAAGCCATTCTCTATTTGATAAATGGTCAAAGAATATGAACAGACAATTTTCAGATGAT
Organism: Sarcophilus harrisii; assembly: GCF_902635505.1. NCBI lineage: Eukaryota > Metazoa > Chordata > Mammalia > Dasyuromorphia > Dasyuridae > Sarcophilus > Sarcophilus harrisii. Next base: position 254,748,255 of record NC_045431.1, read on the forward strand.
GAAATTGAAACTATTACACTCATAGGAAAGAGTGTTCCAAATCACTAAGATCAAAGAATGCAAATTAAGACAACTCTGAGATACCACTACACACCTGTCAGATTGGCAAAGATGACAGGAAAAAATAATGATGATTGTTGGAGGGGATGTGGGAAAACTGGGACACTGATGCATTGTTGGTGGAGTTGTGAATGAATCCAAACATTCTGGAGAGCAATCTGGAATTATGCCAAAAAGTTATCAAACTGCCCATACCCTTTGATCCAGCAGTGTTTCTACTGGGCTTATATCCCAAAGAGATACTAAAGAAGGGAAAGGGGCCTGTATGTGCCAAAATGTTTGTGGCAGCCTTGTTTGTAGCAGCTGAAAACTGGAAAATGAATGGATGCCCATCAATTGGAGAATGGTTGGGTAAATTGTGGTATATGAATGTTATGGAATATTATTGTTCTATAAGAAATGACCAGCAGGATGAATACGGAGAGGTTTGGAGAGACTTACATGAAGTGATGCTAAGTGAAATGAGCAGAACCAGGAGATCATTATATACGTCAACAACGATACTGTATGAAGATGTAATCTGATGGAAGTGGATTTCTTTGACAAAGAGAAGATCTAACTTAGTTTCAATTGATCAATGAGGGACAGAAGCAGCTACACCCAAAGAAAGAACACTGGGAAATGAATGTAAACTGCTTGCATTTTTGTTTTTCTTCCCAGGTTATTTCTACCTTCTGAATTCAATTTTCCCTGTGCAACAAGAGAACAGTTCGGTTCTGTACACATATGTTGTATCTAGGATATACTGCAAGATATTTAACATATATAGGACTGCTTGCCATCTGGGGGAGGGGGTGGAGGGTGGGAGGGAAAAATCGAAACAGACGTGAGTACAAGGGATAATGTTGTAAAAAATTCCCCTGGCATGGGTTCTGTCAATAAAAAGTTATTATAATGAAAATAAATAAATTTAGCTAACCTAAAAAAGCCTAAGTTACTACTAAATGTATAAAATTCTTGGAAATCAACCAGTCAATTTATCCATCAGTTAAATTAATATGATTGCCAAAACATCATGGAATTGGACAAAATAGTTGAAAAAATATATAAATTCCTCATAATAAACTAAGCAACACTACCAATGGATTCTTATGTAAAGAAAAAATAATGACACATCTGGTGGGAAAAAATGTCAAGAATTTTGGGGAAAATGATGAGAAAAAATGGAAAGGAAAAGAGCTTAGCAGTATTAGAATTCAAACTATAATTCAATAATAATGAGTTAGCATTTTTATAGCACTTTAATGTTTATAAAGTATTTAACAAATATTACCTTATTTTATCCTCACAGTATCCCTAAAAGATTGTTGCTATCATTGTCCCCATTTAACATGTAAGAAGACTAAGGCAGGCAGAAGTCAAGTGACCTCACAGGGTCACAGCTTGTAAGCATATAATTTATATTAATATATAAAGAATTATATATATATATATGAAGAATTTTTATATTTATATATAAATAGATATGAAACATTTAAACTCAGGCTTTATACCACATCATTCATTAGACCACTTCATTGCCTAAAACTTGTAATAGCCACCTAGTTAGGAATCATCCAAATGATTTGGGATTGGCTTAAAAAGTGAATCAGTGGAAGAAAAACAAATATACAACAAGAGAAGCAAATAAGCCTAGTAGCCTAGCTTTGATCAATTAAAAGAACAGATAATGGGTGAAGGAATTGCTATTTGACAAAAACTACTGCAAAACCAAACATGAGATGGGCAGAAATTAGGTTTAGAGCAATATCTCACAATATACAAGACAAGTTTCAAATAGATACGTGACAGGCATAAAAGGTCACATACAAATTAAAGGAAGACAAAACTACCTTTCAAGTCTAGGGCTAGAGGAAGTTCTTGTGATCAAATGAGGACTAGAAAAGATCATGAAAGACAAAATGGACAACTGTGAATACATAAAATTAAAAGGGATTTATAGGAATAAAACAAATAAAGCCAAAATAAGAAGGAAAAAAATGTTAACTAAAGGAAAACTTTTATAAATAATTTCCTTATCTGAAACACAAGGCCCAGAGAATTATGGCTCTGAACTATGTGACAGAGTATGAAGACACTTGGAAACTATACACTATGCAGGGGTCCTCAAACTATGGCCCACGGACAAGATGCAGCAGCTGAGTATGGTTATCCCCCCTCACCCAGGCCTATGAAGTTTCTTTATTTAAAGGCCCACACGACAAAGATTTTGTTTTTACTACAGTCTGGCCCTCCAACAGTTTGAGGGACAGTGAAAGGACCCCCCATTTTAAAAGTTTGAGAACCCCTGCAAAGGAAATAGCTTCTTTTCCTGAATCTGAGGGCAATGAACAACGACACCATCCTAACTGAGTAGAACTGGCCACATCTGTGGAAACATTCCCAACAGTCCTATAAAAAAGCTCTTCTGAGTTTTATTTCGAATTTCTTTGCCTTGGAAAAGAGTTACTTAAGGGAACCCAGATGTGTAAAAGAAGATAATGAAACAGGGAAGAGGAAGGAGTCTTGGTAGCTTCCACATGAGAAAATCTTGCCAGTCTTGAGATGGAAAATGCCATCCACATCCAGAGGGAAAAGCTATGGAGACTGAGTGTGGATCAAAGCATAGTATTTTCATGTTAAGGTCAATTTTCCAAGAGCCTCCACAGCTGTGGATCATAACAACTGAAGGAGTTGCAGGATTGCCTTGACTGACACAGAGGTTGTGGACTGGGAAGATGATAAATTGGAGGCAAAGGGAAAAGGAGAGAGGTCAGACAACACAAGGGCCTCTCAGTCAGAGAGACCAGAGAACAGCAATAACCTCTCAATCTCCTTGTATCATCTTCTCACAAGAGGAGATCCATTCTGGGTTGGATCTCCACCAGCCACTGTCAGCTGACTCCCATGTATTTCAACAGCTCTCCCGAGTATTTCAACATTTTCACCTTAATTATTTGTTTGCTTGCTTTTACTTTCTCGTCGTTTTCCCCTTTTCTTCTGATTTTCCTTCCACAAGATGACAAATATGAAAATATGTTTGAAAGAATTTTACATGTACAATCTCTATCAGGTTGCTTGCTTTCTTGGGGAAGGAGGAAGCAAGAGAGGAAGGAAGAATAAATTTAGAATACAAAATCTTATAAAAATGAATATTGAAAGCTATATTTACATGGATTTGGGGAAAATAAAATACTACTGAGAAAAACAAAAAAAAAAGGAAAAAATATCTTGTTAGAAATTGCAAGGTTTAAGCTTATGGATCTTCATTAACAGAAATCAGGGGTCCCTACCTCCCTTTTCTCAAATGGCCCTTCCCAATTCTCATGTTCTCTTTTCCTCCTCTTAAAAGAGAAAAAGTGTCTCCTAGAAGATGATGGATGCTTTTTTTGGAGACTTTAATTAACTTACAATCATTGTTAATAAAGATTTGCACCTGAGACAAAAGTTAATTTCTTTCTCTTCTTCACAAACTTTCCAATTTCCCTTAGCCAACAATGTCACAGCAGATAACATGATAATTTCAGTTCTTGGGGGAGATGAGGTCAGCCTTCACCTTTCCCTATAATTCTTGTAGTGGCAGTGCCCGCTTCTTGCCTACGCACACGCCAATTGACACAGCTCTATGGCCTGCCCTGCCAACAGAGAACAATGTGGTGAGTGACTGAAGTTTCTTATTCTCAGAGAAAGGAATTAGAAGAATCCCTTCTAGGAGGAAGAAAACAGACACTTGGTGTATGGGTGGTGGAGAGAAGGCAGGAATTCTAGGAACGTTGCCCAACTAGAGAAATTTATGTCACTGGGTCATAGGAAAGGCCTTGTACCTGAAGTGTGGGCAAGAGTAGACGCCGCCCTAGGCTCTGTACCCTATCCTTTTAAACTAAAGCAGAGAAGAATGTATGAGATGGGGAAGGGAGAAATTTCAGTGTTAGACCCGGATGAGGGAGGACTCTGCTTCAGTCACCCCAGAAAAGTACTGAGTTTCAGCCAGTTATTGCCTCAAGATCTTGGTTAAGAAATGGGTTATAGTTACCGAGTATGACCCCGGGTTAAGGAATTGGAGTTCCTGAGCTCTAACCCGAATCTATTCAGTTGAGAGAGAACATAATGTTTTTAGATCTCACACATCACACAGGCAGCTCAATGTCATGACTGTTTTACTATGTTTAGAAATAAAGAGGGAGGCAAGACTCCCAGAACCTTAATTTCTCTGCTTCCCATCACTTAGCCTCTATAGGACACAGCACAGGTCTCAGTGAATCAATCATTCAATCAATAGGCAATTATTATGCAGTTCCAATATGCCAGGTCTCAACTCTAGATCTCAACTCTGAGACAGAAAAATTGTTTGGTTCCTTTGACAATGCACAGTGATCCTGAGCACTCAAGCCCACCCAGTCATTTCTCCTTGCATGAGTCAGAGTAGGATATGAGGGGGATAAGGAATGGGGAGAAGACTAAGCATTTATTAAGTTCCTAGTATGCTCAAGAAATTTAGAAAGTAATTTCTAAGAACTTTTCTAGTTTCTTAGGGAAAAAAAAACTAAGCATTTTTCAAATAATAGTAGGGTTAGAAATAGAATTATTAGCATCAGTGTTTGCCCAAGATCCACTCAATCTTCCATATATAGGAACTGAGGACTGAATTGGAATAGATTGGGACAGCTCCTAGCTGACAGAAGCTGGTGAGTCATTACTGTATTTTCATTTGAAAAATGAAATACAGACCTTAATGGATGTACCAGCTTTAAACAGATAAATCTAATGGAAATATAAATAAAAGAAAGTTAAGGACTCAGATAAATCTTTAGTATATACTATGCTGCCAAGGAATTTTCTAACTCTAAGCTCCTTAAACAGCAAACACATTCACAAAAACTATTACGTTGTGTGTTATAAAATACAATTCAGTGTAACTCCTGCGAGCAGGGGGGAAGGGGAAAAGGGAGAGGGTTAAGGCTTATCACAACATTCTAACATTTAAAGATGCTGGTAGCAATCATATTCCTTAGGGAAATTAAAAAATATATATTAGTGCATCCCTGTGATTTTTCATCCAAGCTGGGAGATAAGTAAAGAAAGTGCCTCTTAAAATAAGAGATTAGCATCTGTTCTATTATTTATAATCTTAAATTACTCAGAATATCTGAGACATCAGGTGACATTCTCAGAGAACTACAATCTGTACGGTGTCAGAGTCAGAATTTGAAGCCATCTCCCTGATTGGAAGAATAGTCCTGTAGCCATTGCAGCATATTGCCCAGCAATACCTATTTAGCAAAAATAATGACATGAAATAGGAAGCTAGCAGACAGTTTGCTTCCTCTCCCCACCCACAAACCCCAACTGATAGATTCTATACCTTGGTTCCTTCCATGATCCTATGAGAGTCTTGCTTTGTCCATAGATATGGGCACCCCTAAGAGTACTCTGAGATCTGTGGATCATCATTTAAAAGGATCCAAAGTCTCTTCCTAGTTTTGCTTTCCTAACACAAACTCTTGCTCATTTGTATGCATTAAAATATTGATTTCATGTTTCCATTGGCTCTTCCAATGAGCACCTTTGGGAACCTTCATATGGGGCAGCAGGACTTCAATTGATTGATTAGTCAGTTAATCCCCTGTTGGAAAACCTCATGCTGTGCAATAGTAAGGCACAAAAGTTTAGACCAGATCGAATTCTTCTGGAGACATAACATAGTAGGTTTGGAAAGTACTTTATCCTTATCAACTGATTTTATCCTAACAATTATGAGAAGTGGGCACTATTTTCATTCCTATTTTATAGATGAGAAAACTGAGCCTGACAAAGGTTAAGTGGCTTGCTTAGGGTGACACAGCTTGTACGATTCTAAGCCAGAACTTAAAGTAGCCCCACAGTCTTCAGACTCCAGGCCAAACTCCACTCAGCCACCAATCCTACTTTCTAAATGCCACATATATCCATGCCATTTCCACACTACTCCATAAATTCCACTAGCTTCTTTTCCCCTCAAATACCAAATCCTTTGTTTGGCATTCAATGTCCTTTATAACTCAATCCTTACCCCTCCACATTTCTAGTTTTCTTGCACATTATAACCCCTCCCATACTCTTCAGTCCAATGACTCAGGATTCTTGGCCATTTCAAAAATAACAACATTGCATCTCTTAACTCTGGGCATTTTCACTGGATGTCTCCCATGACTGAGGTTCTCTCTCTTCTCATTTCTACCTTCCTTCAGGTCCTCTACTCATCCTTGAAGTCCCAAATAGAACCTCATCTTCCAAAGGAAACCTTTCCCAATTTCTTTAATTTGAATGCCTTCCCTCTGCCAATTATCTCCAATTTATCTTGTATAATATAGTTTGGGGTGTGTGTGTAGGGGTGTGTGTATAGTCTTCCCCATTAGACCCTCAGCTTTTTGAGAGCAGGGACTGGATTTTGCCTTTCATTGTATCCCTAGCATAGCACACCATCTAGCACATAGTAGACATTCAATAACTGGTGATTCACTGTCTCACTAAATGATGCACTTTATCATTTCTGTTTCTGTGTTTCTTGGGGCAGTTGAGTAATACAATGGATAGAGTACCAAACTTGTGTCCCAATAATCATCCTATTCAATAATCATCGCAGAGCTCACAATTCTAACTTTTTTTTTCTAAAGATTTGAGCCCTTACCTTTTTTTGTTTATATTTTCATTAGATTTGTCTATTTAAAGGTGGAACATACATTAAGGTCTGCAACCATTGTTTTTAATTTTCATTTTATTTTTTAATTCACAAGTTTTGATTTATCTCCATCTCACCAACTGCCACCAAAGAATAGAAAGTAAAACATATATAATAAGGAAGCATAGTTGAATAAAATAAATCCCCACATTGGACATGTTTGAAAATGTGTTTACATATATATGTGTGTGGTTTTACAAATATATGCATGCATATCATGCCAATATATGGCATATTAATATAATACTAATATGAATAATATGCTACTGTATATTGTATTAATATATGATAGTGATTATATAGTATTATTAATATAACATTTATATTTATATTAAGATAACATGCATTACTATATATAGGATATTAATTTAATGTACTATATGATGTATATAGTATATCATAATACTATATGTATTATATGATATGCAATATATACTATATATTACTACATATAATATATATTTATATATAATATATACATGCATATGTACTGTGTATCTATATATGTATGTGTATATATATGAGGTATGTATATACTAAATATGCAATATATATTATTACTTTGTATATAGCATAAAATAGTATAATAATATAACATTATATATATATATACACACATGCATATATATGTGTGTATAATTGTTCATCAAGATTCCATTACTTGTGTCATAATTTATTATCAGTTGTCTGGAACCGTAGCTAATCCTTGCAACAGAGTGCCTAAATTTTCAAAGTTGTTTCTCTTCGTAATATTTAGTATTGTATAATTTAATCTCTTGGTTTTACTCATACTGCATCATACAAATCTTCCCAGATTTCTCTGAAGCTGTCCTATTAATCCTTTTTTTAGAGAATGATAGTATTCCATGACATTTCTATAACATAATTTTCATCAATCAGTCCCCAATTTAGAGATACAACTTTAGTTTCTAGTTCTTTGATACTATAAAAAAGCTGTTAGAAATATTTTTATACATAGAAATCCTTTCCCTCTCATTTTAAATTCTTTGTAGCATTGGCTTGGTAGTAGTATTTCTGGCAGTTTGGTGACTATCAGGCTTTCTAGAGTGGTCAGACCTTCCCTCGGTCCCTCCAACATTTTATAGTTTCCTTTTTTGGAATTTTTCAAATGGTAAGGGTGAAAGGGAAAACTTCAATATGGCTTTAATATGTGTTTTGCTCATTACTAAAAATATGAGCACTTTTTAATACAAAGGTGGATACCTTAGATTTATTCCTTTGAAAACAGCCTGGTCATATTCTTCAAACATTTATCAACTGGGACTGGCTCTTATTCTTATACATTTGAATCTATTCCTCAAATATCTTCAAAATAAGGTCTTCCACTTTTACTCTGTATTTCTTCCTAAGGTTGGGTTAATTTTTCCCTTAAATATTTAGTGGTTGTGATAATATATCTGTATATAATTAGAGAGACAGACAGAGACACAGAGACAGAGAAAGAGATAGAGAGTAACAAAGAGTATATTACATATGGATATACAATTAATGGATCATATTAATTTGCTTATGGTATATTTAAGCACAATGTCATTTCTTTGCACATATTTTTATTTTTTTTTATTATATTGATTTAATCTAATTTATTTATGAAATTAACATATTTATTAATATAGTGTTTTCTGAAATCATGATTATTACTGTTAGTGGGGCATTTTTAGGTCACCTGAAATTTTATTAAAGATTTTCATTGTGATGTGTGATTATTTATAAATTAAGAATATTTCTTGTAAATAATACACTGTTAGAATCATATTTCTGAAGTATTTTACTGTCCTCTTCTACTTTATGAGGAAGTTGATCTCATTTACTTTCACAGTGATGACTTGTTTGTATTTTACTTCATCTGTATTTGTGCTTCTTTGTCTCTGCCCCTTCACCCTTTTACAAAGAAGAACATGACAGAAGAGTAATTTGATTAACGTGTGGTGTGATTTTGTTAATAACAAATCCCTTTCTGATCATTATTGATTAAAAGGTAAGGACGAACCAAGCACATGCTACTTACACCCAAAAACTATCAAAATGGTCTTACTGTGTGCCATGAGATTTATCAAACGCTAGGGGAAGGAATGAAAATAAGAAAGATGATACTTCCCCTCAAAGAGCTTATGTTCTAATGGAAAAACAAAACAGATTATTACAGAAATAGGGACAGAAACAAGTTCAGTAGCATGATGAAACATGGAAGGAAAGTGGCCTGGAGACATGAGCCTTGGGAGAAAAGGCTACAACTCATCTATCAGAGCTGATGGGTCCAGGAACAGTGCAAGATACCAGTGGGAAGGAAAGGATGATGACATTCCAAGAGCAGAAGACATGATTTGGAGACAACTGGAAATTATCACATTACTAGGTTACAGAGTAAATGTTTAATAAATATTTAGGCGATAATAAGTTGAATGCATGTCTCCTGAAGTAGTACTACTTCTGCAAAGGTCCCCACTCCTTGTATAAAAGGTGAGTCATTTGGAGGATTTTACTGAATAATTCTTAATTTAATAAAGTTCCTATCTGTTTCTCCCCAGGTCACTTTGAATCTAATAGAAAAGTTCCCTGAGACACCCCCCCCAAAAAATGAATTCGCATAAAGAAGTCCTGGAGATTATCTACTTGACCCTGCTTTTGTTTGGGGTCCTGGGGAATATGTTCCTTCTCTATCTACACAGCCAGAAGCTCATCATAGGTCACAGAAAAAGACTTATTAGCCTGATAATCATCAACTTGGCTTTAGCTCATACCCTGATGATTTTTTTCAGAGGAATACCCATAATAATAATCACTTGGGGATGGAGATCTTTTCCAGATGACATGATGGGAAAAATCTTAAATTACCTCATAAGAGTGACCCGGGGAGTTTCCCTCACCACCACCTGCCTCTTGAGTGTCTTCCAGGCCATCACTATCAGTCCCAACAGCCCCTATGGACAGCGATCAAAATTTGGATCCACAAACATATTATTTCCTGCTCTTCACTCTGCTGGATTTTCAATATTCTGGTAGATGTCATAATGGCAGCAAATATAAGTGATGCAAGAAACAGCAGTAATGAAAGATGGAGGGTTGGACATAGCTCTTTCAACTTGCACACCGGAAATACCATAAAAATTCTCATTTGGAAATCAGTTATTGATGCTCTCTTTGTGGGGCTCATGATCTGCTCAAGTGGCTACATGGTGTCTGTCCTCTATAGACACAGGCAGCAAGTCCAACACATTCACACCAGCCTCCTACTCAGAGCCTCCCATGAGACCAGAGCCACCAAAGCCATCCTGATGCTTGTGCTTAGTTTTGTCTGCTTTAACTCGGCCAGTTCTCCTGTCATCATTTACATAGCTTCTGCTAAAGCAACGAGGCACTGGGGGCTACGTTTCACTGTTGCCCTTTCCCTGTTTTATCCAATAGTTAGCCCCTTTGTGCTGATCAGCTTTGACACCCAGATTCCCAGGTCTTTGCATGTTCTCTTAGGGTTGAAGAAGTTAGGCCAGGAAGAACTCTCAAGTTAATGAAAATACTTGGGCTTCATGAAAAGCAATTGGGCACAAAGGAGGAATAGGACATCCATTCCTTTTCTTTCCAAGCTAGACTCCATGGGACATTATACATTGGAATAGGAATTTCTGTACCCTAAATCCTACACAAAACAACTTACCTTTCCAATAAAACTTATGCCTTTCTCTTTCTTCCTGAATTCTCATGAAAGCACCACAAGTCACTTCAGGTTTGAAAGCTTAGAACCATTCTCAGGCCTTTTCTCACATTCAATAATCACATATAAATTAGGTGCCAAGTCATGTGAATTATACCTTTGTAATATTTCTTATGTCATTCCCTTTCTTCTACATCAAAGGCCCCCATTCCCTATATAGTACTCTTGAGAAACCCTTCTTACTTGTTTCCCTGATTCTAATCTTTCCCTTACAAAATTGGTGAGACAGCTGCTAAATTAATATTTTTACATTTTCTAATTGCAGCAAATTGTAAAAGAAAGACTATTCTCATAAGTTCTTGTCGGGTCTGAAATGGCCAACTTGGGGAAGGATTTCCCCCAACAAACAAGAAATTTAAAATGAAGAGACTGATTGAATAGGAGTCCTTTGAACTTCAGGTTGGTTTATCAAACCAATAAATTGCCCCTTTTAAATTTTGATTAAAAAAAGGTTTAATCTCTTAAATTTGAAAAAACTTTCCAAATTGAAATTAAAACTCTACTTCCCAACAGTCAAATTTTCCTAGATTTTGCTCCTTAAAAATAGACTCCCAATTAAACAGGGAATTTTTTCTTTCAGGGTATTTAATTTCCAATTCCTCCGAAAAAAATCCCCAGGACAGAAGGAACAGTCTTTCCAAACTTCGCATTAGCCCCCTTTAAACTATTTAAAAAGTAAAATTAGAGATTTCAATTCTACAACGATTTTCTGGAAACAAAATGGTTGAAAAGAGAAAAAAATTTGCCTTCCAACAATGAAAAGATGCTAAACTTAAATAATTACTTTTTCCCAGATAATAATGATAAGAGTTTTTCCAGGGAATATAGTTCTTGAGAAAGATTAAATAATTTTTTGTTTTGTCACCAAAAGATGGGGAATTTGATAAAATTAACCTTCAAAAAAAATTTGAAAGATTAAAGGGCTTTTCCTAATTAAGCCATCAATTGAAACTATAAAAGCACCTTTAATAAAAAAAAAAACATAAACAAGGTTCCCAATACCTTAATAATATCAAATTGTAAAAATGTATTTCTCTTAAAAGCAAAGGATGGTAATAACAAATACATCTTAAAATATTACTATGACCTATGATTTATAAGAATTGAAAAATAATTTAAAAGTTCAGGAAAATAATTACCACATAATTAATTTTATTTATCAATACAAAATAATAAACAAAATTATATTGTGGATTAAATAAATGCCAAAAAATTTTGACCATTTATTTATTTTCCTCCCTCTCTACCCTCCCAGAAAGCACCAAATAAAAAGGTTTCTAAAATTATGGTAATAATTGTTAAAACCAAAAGAAATTCTCTTTCTCGGAAAAGGAATTAAACTTAGCCTCAAGAAGAAATAAAAGAAACATTAAATTTTAGGCTTTTTGGTGTGCTTAGCAATGACAAGAAAAGAGTTGAACCCTTTTAAAAATATTAATAGGACATCCCTTACAGTATTTTAGAATAGTATCTTGGAACCTAAGGATCATTAAATGGAAGTTTAAACCCAAAATTTGGAATAATAAAATAAATTCACATAAATCATCAGTATCTCTACATGCTATCAACAAAATTTGCATGAAATGATAGAAAAAATCATTTAAAGTAAAAACAGACAACATAAAATTATTGGGCGTCTACCCTCTGAGAAACTCAAGAACTAAATAAATACAACTATAAAACACTTCACACAAATAAATGTAGATTTAAACTAAAAATATTGTCATGCTTTGCCTAGGCGATGTAATAAAAATGACAGTTCTACCTAAGTTCATTTACTTATTCTGTAATTATGTAATTATGTAATGTAATTAAATTATCAAGGAATTATTTTATAGAGCTAGAAAAATTAATAATACTAATAAAACTAATAATAAAATTCATCTGGAAGAAAAAAGATCAAGAATATTAAGGGAATCAATGGGGAAAAACCATGAAGGAAGACAGCCAATCAGTAGCATATTTCCAACCATATTACAAAACAGTGTGATACTAAGAAACAGAATGATGGATAAGTAGAATAGACAAAATATGTAATACACAATAGTAAATTATCATAGGAATTGAGAATTTGATAAACCCAAAGATCCAAATTTGGGGGGTAAAAACTCATACTGGGAAATATATACTGGGAAAACTGGAAAGAAGTTTATAAGAAATTAGGCAGGGACCAGCATTGCATGTCATAAACCAAGATAAGGTGAAAACGGATGAATGGTTTAGAAATAAAGGTTGATATCATAAGTAAATCAGGAGAACAGGGGAAAAGGTACTTGCCACACCTATGGATGAGAGAAGAGTTTATGACCAAAAGAGAAAGAAAAAAGAACTAAGATGAATAATTTTGATTACATGAAATTAAAAGGATTTTGTACAAACAAAATCATTGCAGCCAAAATAAAAAGGAAAACAGAAAATTAGAGGAGAAATGTTTACAGCAAGTTTCTCTAAGAGAGGCCTCATTTCTCAAATATATAGATAAAAAGCCAAATTCACATAAGCCTGATAAATGCTCAAAGACTATGAATAGGCTGTTTTCAGAAAAAGAAATGTTATGAAGAGTCATATGGGAAAAAGCTCTAAACCACTATTGATTAAAGAAATGTAATTTAAAACAACTCTGAGATCCCACCTCACATTTATCAAATTGGCTCACATAACTGAAAAAGGAAAATAAAAAATACTGGAGTAGATGTAGAAAAATTGGAGCACTTTTGGTGTTGTTGGTTGTAAACTAGTCCAAGCATTCAAGAAAACAATTCTATCCAACAGAATATAAAACTGCATACCCTTTGATCCACAGTACCAGTACTATATCTGTATCTCAAAGAGATCATAGAATATGGGAAAGGATTTATTAATACAAAATATTTATAGAAGCTCTTTTTATGGTAGCAAAAAAAAATTAGTAATTGAAAGGATTCTCATCCATCAGGGAATGGCTAAACAAGTTGTAGTATATAATTGTGATGGCTATTATTGTGTTTTAAGAAATATGAACAGGATGCTTTCTGAAATACCTGGGAAGAATATGAACAGATGTAAAGTGAAATGAGTAGAATCAGGAAACCATTATACACTAACAGCAATATCTAAAGATGATCAACCATGAAATTAATTTGTTCTAATCAAGACAATGATCTAAGACAATTCCAAAGGACTGATGAATAAAACCTCCAGAAAGAACTGATGGGATTTTGAGTACACACTGAAGAATACTTTTCTCTTGGAAGGTTTTTTGTGATTTTCTTTTGCTCCATGGCTAATATGAACATGTTTACCATGACTTCACATGTGTAGTGCATAGCATATGGTTTGTCTTCTTAAGGGGTGAAATACAAGTAGAATGGAAGGAGAGAAATGGAACTCAATTTTTTAATAGATGCTTTTAAAAAAAAAAAGGTTACATGACATTGGGAAATATTTAACAAAAGAAATAAAAATATTTATGAAGGAAGAGGCTATCTTCCATCCAAAAAAAAAAAAAAGAACTGATAGAGGTACACATAGTATGCTTTTACATATATTTATAATTCTATGTCAAATAGTAGCCTTCTCTAGTGCAGGTGGCGAAAAATGGAAATAGTTCAGAACTTAAAATGTAACACAAAAAATTAAATTTAAAACTTAGTGTTGAAATAAATGTAATACATCTGGTCTGTACATCTCTAGTTGAACCAGAACTTCCTAACTATTTCTGTGTCACAGACATCTTTTTCAATCTGATGAAGCCTTTGAACTGTTCAGAATCATGTCTTTAAAAGTGTAAAAAAAAATGCATAGTGTTTCAAAGGGAAAAGACCCTATTAAAATGAAATTACCAAGAAATTTTCTATATTAAGAACCCTTGATCTTGACCCTAATTGAAGAAATGCTTTCTCAGCTGTGCTTCACTTGAACTCTGGTCCCAATATCCTCCTTCCTTCTAGGTATCATTGCTCTATCCATTGTTCCACTTCTCAATGGACTTTCCTGAGCTGTTGGCTCGGTGAAGGGTGAACACAGGTAGTTTCTCACTTTGCATCTATAAACCACCCATGTATAAAGACTTTATGAGAAGTTTTTCTAAGCTCTCCCTTTGAAAAATCCTTTATTGACTTCAAACTATGGAATGTCAAATTATGGAATAACTTTGTAATGACTGATTAGGATCTGCAGTTCCAATCAGGTGTTTGCTAAGGTCCCAAGATGGAGCCATTGGACCTCGAATGAGGAAAACTTGAGTTCAAATACAGCCTCACACTATCTCTGTGACTCTGGGCAAGTCACTTAAATTCCGTTTCCTCATCTGTAAAAAGGAGTTAATAAAAGCACATTCCTCCCAGGATTTTTACGAAGATTAAGTAAGATATTTGCAACTTACTTTGTTATCCTAAAGTGCTATGGAAATACCAACTATTATTATTATTATTATTATGACACTGCTGCATCTGCAAACTCCCAGTCTAATGTTTACTTTTCATAGTCATCAGTTTTCCAAATGACCATTTTCAAAAGAATGATTACTCTAAATCATACTAATAAGAGAAAGTGACATTAGAACAACTCTGAAATTTACTTCATCCCCATAAGAACAGCAAAATTGGCAAAGATGAATTGATAATGATGGAGAGGCTATACCAACATAGGCACATTAACGAATTATTAGTAGCCACAAATATGTCCATCCGTCCTAGGAAACAATTTGGAATTTTATTTTAAAAAATCACTGAACTCTACATACCCTACACTCCAGTTATATGAGTATTATTAGTATCACTAAACCATAAGGACTTGAAAGACAAAGCAGAGATCCATATGGGAAAATATTTAGGAAAACAATTTTTGTTTTATAATAACTAAAAAGTTATTATAAATATAATAGTTATTATAATATATGTATAAATATGTAAATATAGTTATATATTTATTAATACAAAATATTTATAGAAACTCTTTTTATGGTAGCAAAAATATATTTATGTAATATAATAACTATAAATAACTATAAAAAAGGTTTCCATTAACTGAGGATTGATTAATTTGGAATATATAGTAGGTATACACAATATATTATTGTGCTAAGGTAAAAGGCAGATATGAACAATTCAGAAACTTGTATACACATAGAATCAGGTAGAGAACAAGGTAAACAGAACTAATTGATTGAAACTAAACTGATTGAAACAATGTCCAAATGACATGAAAGAAAACAAGTGTGAAAGATTTCAGATTCAAGTCAATGTTGTGCTCACTGCTGATTCTTTTTTTTTTTAATAGCCTTTTATTTACAGGATATATGCATGGGTAACTTTACAGCATTAACAATTGCCAAACCTCTTGTTCCAATTTTTCACCTCTTACCCCCCCACCCCCTCCCCTAGATGGCAGGATGACCAGTAGATGTTAAATATATTAAAATATAAATTAGATACACAATAAGTATACATGACCAAAACGTTATTTTGCTGTACAAAAAGAATCAGACTCTGAAATATTGTACAATTAGCTTGTGAAGGAAATCAAAAATGCAGGTGGGCATAAATATAGGGATTGGGAATTCAATGTAATGGTTTTTAGTCATCTCCCAGAGTTCTTTTTCTGGGCATAGCTGGTTCAGTTCATTACTGCTCCATTAGAAATGATTTGGTTGATCTCGTTGCTGAGGATGGCCTGGTCCATCAGAACTGGTCATCATATAGTATTGTTGTTGAAGTATATAATGATCTCCTGGTCCTGCTCATTTCACTCAGCATCAGTTCGTGTAAGTCTCTCCAGGCCTTTCTGAAATTATCCTGTTGGTCATTTCTTACAGAACAGTAATATTCCATAATATTCATATACCACAATTTATTCAGCCATTCTCCAACTGATGGACATCCATTCAGTTTCCAGTTTTTAGCCACTACAAAAAGGGCTGCCACAAACATTCGGCTCACTGCTGATTCGTGAGACAGTTGAGGAAGGTGCTCCTTCCACTTTCCATCAGAATAACCAAAGGATTTATACCTTTCTGCAGAGAGTCAACATGTTGATTTATTTTGCTTAATTGTACTTAAATAGTATTCTCCTGACAGCAATGAAGGATCTGGAGAAGAGTCAATAGAAGACAACACCAACAAAATGTTAGAAAACAAACAAAAAATGCCTGTTCAATTTGGTCAAATTCCTTTTATCAGGAAAATATTCCCTCATGGTTTGTTCCCTGCTGAACTTTTGGGCAAGGGGCTCCACCCTATTTGGGGTTGCTCTGGGTTCCCTGAGCTGTTGTGTTGGCTTTTACTTGCTGGGATGATGCCTTCCTGCAATTTGGAGGTTTAGTAAGCTTCCAGACCCACTTTGTTGTTTATCAAGGACCTCAGAATCTCTGGACCTGGACTCTCCTGGTCCAAGTACGCAGTCCTAGTTCTAGGTAAATAGCACACACGGCCAATCCCTGGGACATCCAAAGTGCCTACCCTGGGGCTTCCTGCCATCGGGGATATCCTTTCTCTTGAAGCTAACAGGCTACCCACGACTCCTCTACAATCCCATTGATGCTTGATTTTTTGGGAAATCTCTCTTTCCTATGGTCCTTATACATGAGAATGATTCCTTGTTCAGTTCTGGAACAGAAAAAGTCACTTGCTATAGTCTCACTTGGATTTCTTGACCATTATTTAGTCCAGTGGAAACCACTTAGTTTTACAGGTGAAGGAGCTGATGTGGGAGCTGGTAGGTTGTTTCCTGTTCAAGCAAGACATCTTGGCAAGAACTCTAGGGTATCTACTCAAAAGTTAACATTTATAATTTAAATTTTTTTTTATTTTGCCTTCCTTTTTCTTGGAAAACAAAGACCCATAACTAGTTTAGATGTTGAGATGTGGGAATAACAAAGGAGTCCAACTGTAATCAGGTGATTTTTCCTAAACTGGTTGCTCCAGTTGAAGTCCTTGTTTGAGGACTTCATCCAGGTAGCATGGAGAAGGTCAGCCAGACCAAGTGACCCTGAGAGAACTTGGCTGAAACAGCACCTTGGACAGAGTCTAGGGGAGGGCTAAGGAGTTCTGAAGTCCCCTTCTTCCTCTTCCCCTAAATTCGTAGGAAGCTGAACATGGGAAGTAAGTGGGAATGGAAGGAGGAAGCAGAATGACTGTAGCAGATACTCCCTGCAGTAACCATGAGATGCCCAGAAAAGGCATCTCATGACCCAGATGGACCTAAAAAGGCCCATGAACATAGGCCCCACTGAGGCAGCTTCAAAAGAATACAGAAATGGTGCAACAAGGCAATGGTGTAAGTAAGAGGAGACAGCTTCTGGGGCATCCACAGTTTAAAAAAAAAAAAAGCTAATCCAGAGGCCTCAAAGGTCCAGGAGCCCTCACAAAGCAGAAGTTAATGACTCTGCCTCCTTCTTTATGACTCTTACTGACCCTCATCCTCCCCTCCCCTCCCTTAAAGCAAAAAGGAAAAAAAGATTCATCTCCAGGTGGGAGCATAGACACATATTCCAGATAGACATAGATGCAGAAGAACAGTAACCTGGGGGAACAAGAAGTTTTAAGGAGTGTGACTTCTGAAAACTGAGTGTTGGGCTGTGAGGAAAGGCAAACCCTGGGACATGCCTTTGGAGATTCTCATTAATCTGTTATTGTTGATGAGACAAAAGTTGTCTTTGCACCTGAGACAGAAGTTTGCTTCTTCCTCAAACATATCCTAGGGTTTCCCCCTGCCAATCATATCATTTTTCTAACAGGTAAAATTACAATTTCAGCTCTTTGGGGAGATGAGGTCAGACTTGAATTTACTTATAATTCCTGCTCCAGATAGTGCCCACCTCACATATACTTACACACCAATTAGCACAGCTCTGGGCCCTGTTCTGGCAACCGAGAACGACATGGTGAGTGACCTAAGGTCTCGGCCTCAGAGAAAGGATTGATAAAGGTCCATTCCAGGAGTAAGAAAGTACGTACCTGGGTCTATGGTTTATGGGGATGGAAAGTATTTCAAGGGAAGTTGCCTCACTGGAGACAGTCATGTCACTGGGACACAGGCAGGGCATTATTCCTGCAATGGAGGTATGGTCAGCCTCTTCCTCTCAGGAATCATTGGATTCTGTGAATCCAATGATTCCTGAGATCTTCCTCTGCTTTCTCCCTACTCTGTACCCTACACTTCTAGATTAAGGCAGAGGGGCATGTACGGGATGAGGGAAGAGAGAAATTTCAATGTTAGACCCCATGATGAAGGATTCTGTCTCAGCTACATCCTCACAAACATACTGAGTCCAGCTCAATTATTGCCTCAAGATCTTGATGAAGAGGAGGGCTGTAGTCAGTCAGTGAGTGTAAGCCCAGTCTAAGGAACAGGAGTTCCTGAGTTCTCATCTAGATCTTTTTCAGTTGAGAGAGGTCACATGCCCACAGGAAGAAGCTCAAAATCATGATTGTTTTCTTATGTTTAGAGATAAATACAAGAGGCATGGCCCCTGGCTTCTGCTCCCAGAGCCTTGGTGTCTCTGCTTCCTACCCCCCAACCCCAATACTGCATCTTACAGTTCTCTGAGCTCTGCACAATGAAAAACACCAGGCTGAGGACTCTGATGGGAACAGAAAACTGCCCCTCACTTGGTCCCAGTGGCTCCCCTTCTCTGGCCCAGATTCCAGCATCTGTTGTGTGTCAAAGCCACTATCATGTGTAAACTAATGGGGGTCCTGATGCAGTCCCTGAATTTTCATTGCTGCCTCTGCCATTTCCTTCGAGTCTTTCTCTCTTTCCTGTCCTAGCATCCTCCCTTTTCCCAGATGTTTAACAAGTAGCCCAGAATGAAATGTAGTCACTTTCTACAATTCAAGTTATATTTTCTATACATTAACAAAAAATAATAATAAAACTATCTGCCTGCCTCTAGCAGCCTTGGCACTCTGCATAGCATGATGTGATGAGAAAAACACTGCATTTAGAATCAGAAGACCAAGGTATAGATTCTGGATGTGCCACATACAGACTATGTGACCTTAGCTAAGTCATTTTCTCTGCCCGAGCCTCAATTTCCCTATTGTAAAAATGGTAATTCAACTGGAAAGCTTTCAAGTTGCCTTCCAGATCAACTTCACTCAATCATTCTATTCCTAAACAGTTACTTTATACCAAGTATAAAGTTTGTCTCTATTCCCTGAGAAAGACAGGACTGATTTTTTATTCCACTGATAAAACACAGACTGATCCCAAGCAGAGCACTCCAACCAATCAAGTCCTCTTGCCCAAGTCACAGTAGATTAAAATAATTTGATGATTATTAAATCATACTTCTTATCCTTCATAATTTCCATAGCACTAATTCTATTAATCATATAACTATAAACCCCAAACAACTTCCAAAACTACCAAAATAGTAATAAACAAGACTAAGGAGTGAATAAATTTATTAAAAAACTACAGTAAGCCAAGAATTGTGCTAAACATTTTACAAATATTATTGAAATTAAAATGGAATTAGGGTTATTTTTGTCTGTGTTTGCCCAAAAGCTATTCAAGCATCCAAATCGGAGTGCTCTGGGTACCTGAATCGCAGTTATCTGGCTGAGAGACTCTGAAGAGATATTGTCTCTTCATTTGAAAATATTGCTATACATGATAATTGTGGAAATATATATATATAGAAGAATTGCATGTATTTAACATATATTGGATTACTTGCTGTATAAGGAAGGAGGTGAAGGGAAGGGAGGGAAAAAAATTTGGAACACAAGGTTTTGCAAGGGTGAAAGCTGAAAACTACTTTCACCTGTATTTTGAAAATAAAAAGCTGAAATTTTAAAAAAAATAATTTAAAGTTTTAATTTAAAATTAAACTTAAAACTTAAAAAGCTGACATTTTAAAAAATAATTTAAAGTTTTATTTTTAAATTAAATTTAAAACTTCAAAAGCTGAAACTAAAAGAATTTTAAAAGAAAATATTGCTATACAGTATTGCCAAGAAATTTTCTAACTTTAAGATGCTTAAAGGGCAGGCGTGGGGGGTACCACAGTGCATAGAACACTACCTGGAATCAAGATAATCTTCCTGAGTCCAAATCTGGCCACAGACACTTACCAGCTGTGTGAACCCAGGCAAGTCATTTAATCCTGTTTGCTCATTTCATCCTCAGTTGCCTCATCTGTTAAATGATCTGGAGAAGGAAATGGCAAATCATTCTGGTATCTTTGCCAAGAAAATCCCAAATGGGATCACAAGATGTTGGAATCACTGGGAATAAAACTAACTGAACAACTAAAAAGCCTCTTAAACAACAGTCACAAAAAAATCCTGAGCAAGATGCCACAATAGACTAAGATTTAAAGGTGCTGTCAGCACTTAAGTGGAAAGGGAGGGGGAGCAAAAACTATTAACTAGAATAACCCCCTATTTTTATCTGAGTGAAGAATATTGCCCCAGCCGTGCACAGCCCCCAGCTGTTCTGGCATTGATTATCTTATAGATATTCCTGGAACAATGAGGTATTATTGACCTTCCCAGAGAAGCACATCTTATATAGGGCTAGAGACAGCCCTCTATCCTTACTACCTAGCACCGTCAACATAACACCTATAATTTTTTTGACAGAAGCATTTGGGGTCAAATGACTTGTCCAAAGTCACACAACTAGTAAATGTTAATTATCTGAGGCCAAATTTGAAGTCAGCTCCTTGGGTGCTTATTGGGCCCTCTAACTGCCCAACAAATAGTTCTTTAAAATAGGAAGCTATCAGATTGTCTTTCCCAATCCCAATCCCTTACCTGCCATCTTCTTCAATCTAATTCCTTTCACTGCCTACCAAAGCTTTAATTTATCCATAGATGTGGGCATCCATAAAAACAATCTGAGACCTTGCCTAACATGAGGCCCTATTTCCTAAGAATCCAAAGTTTCTCCTAAATTTACCTTCATTCCCCCGACCCAGCCCACATACTCTTGCTCAATTGTATTTGTCTTGGAATATTGATTTTGCGGGCACCTTTCCATCGGCCTCTGCTGGAAACATTTTGGAAGGCTGATAAGGGAGAGCAGGACTTCAGTGTATTGATCAGTTGGTTAATCCCTTGCTGGATTCAGAGCCCTGGGCACTTTGGGAAGGCACAAAGATTTAGACCAGATCAGATAGAGACATAACTTGGTGAGAGGAAATGGGGGGCAAAGGCCTGTAAGAAACCTAACCAATGTCAAAAACAATGGGTAAGATCAGCATTAGGAACACACATGAGATCTCAGGGAAGAAACAGCTCAATATTTGAGCCACTCATATGACTGGCAATGGTAATACCTTAGGGTTTGCCAAACACTTTCCCCAATGGTACTTCATTTTATTCTAGCAAGAGGGAGAAACGTGCTAATTTCATCTCCATTTTGCAGATGAGCAAACTGAAGTGAGCAAGGTGAAGTGCTTTGCTCAGTCACACAGCTGTGTCTGAAGCCAGAATTGAAATAGCGTTTCCCTCTATTTGTGTTTGTGTATGTGTATACTACCATATGTTATCTATGAATATATATACATATATTTTATACACACATATGTATTGTGTAATATATAAGAATATATATAAATAATATATATTCTTGGATATTGCTATATTTTCTGACTTTTAGATCCCTCAAACAGTGCAATGGATAGGATGCTAAACTTGAGAGCAGAGAAGAATTGAATTCAAATCTTGATTAGGCACCGACTAGTCCTGTAATCCCAGAAGTCACTTAATGATTCCCAACCTCAGTTTATTCATCATCATCATCATCTACATCATGAGGAAGAAGAGGATAGCTAGCATTTATATAGCTTTATATATTATATATAAATGTGTGTATGGTCACTTTAAAGTTTGCAAGGCACTTTACAGGTTATCTGGTTTTCACAACAACTCTGTGAGGTAAATGCTACTATTATCCCCATTTTATAGATGAGAAAACTGAGGCTGAAAAAAGAGCTTTATCCAGGGTAGACATGACATTTATGTCCAACCTTCTGCACCATGTGTCATCAGTCCTTATACTCCCACATGCATCAAAATCATAAGAAAAAGGCTAGTGGAGTAGCCAGAATGATGTTGGAATGACCCGTTAAGAAAAGGCCAAGTAGGAAGAACCATGGGAAATGAAGTTCATGGATCATAGTTATCAAGCTCAAAGAGAACTTAGAAGCCTTCGTTTTGTAGATGAGGCAGCTGAAGCCTAGAAAAGTGAAGTTTCTTGCCCAAGATCTCATAGGAAACACTTGAAAGTAATCTCTAAATACCAATCAGATTCCTTCCTGCCAAACCAAGCTAGATAAAGCTGTACATGTGTGTGATACAGGTTTTTAAGGATGAAAAACAGTTCAGAAAACAGGCAGCTTATTAGTAGCTAGCTGGTGTAATATCTTCGAATCCATGCCCCCCAAAAGAAAAGGATATTGATGGTCATAAAGACATCAGCCAATGCCCCTGGGTAGATGTAAGGAGCTTATATCCTAACTTATTCCCAGGAAAGAGAAGAGGTAAAGACAGGCTTTGTCACTACAATGACAAGAGCTTGTATGGGTAGAATGGTAGACTAGAAGCTGGGTGCCGTGTCTTCCTCCTTTCTTGAGGTTATATGGAATCAAACTTTGAAGACAGAGTTTTATGCAGATTTTGAGCCAGGGCTAATGGACTAGTGCTCATAGAGAAAAGCTAACTAGTTTTGGAAAGAAGTCCAAAAGAACTTGGGGAGAATGAAGTGCCTCAGAAACAGTTAGATGGCACTATGAATAGAGCCCTGGCCTTGGAATCAGGAGGATCTGAGTTTAAATCTGGCCACAAAGAGTTGATACTTACTAGCTGTGTGACTTTGGGAAAGTCACTTAATCCCAATTGCTTTGCAAAAAATAAATAAAAAGAATAAACTGCCTTCTTGAGCACACATTTTGAACCTTTGACATCTATAAGCAGTAAGAACCCCAATTGGCACCCAGGCACCCATCTGAGTCTTCCAAAGTATGCAATCTGAATTCCTACTCTTCTGCAATATATTTCATCTCCTCTGGGCAACCCATTCTCTTGCCTCTATTCGCTGTGTCATCATATTTATTTCTTCTTCCATAAAGGCAATTACTTTTTCTGTGTGTGGAATTTGTTTCCTCCCTTTTCAGATCTTTCCTCTCCTCATGATCTGTCCAGAAGCTTGGCATTTACAATGAATAAACATTAAAATATTCAAATGAATTAACATATATGGGTCTCAGTTTCTATATTTGTAAAATGGAAATGATAAGACTACTCCCTTTCACAGAATAGTTATGAGGACGGTACTTGCTAAAAGATAAAGTTCCATATTAAAATAACTTTTAATTATGATTGATATCAACTGGGGCGGAGCCAAGATGGCGGAGAAGACACACGCGTCTTTCTAAGCTCTTCTCTTACCCTCTTTATCAATATTATATCGAGCCTCAAAAATAGTCTTGACTGCTACAATTCGTAAAGATAAGAAGTAGAACAACTCACCGGCCGAAGAAAATCTGCAGTCTCGCCAAAAAAGGTTGGTTCCGGGGCCAGGGGGGAGATCGGCGCAGACTGGGAGAGAAATTAGGTTCCGAGGAGAGTCTCAAACCGAGGGTGAAAGCACAGATCTCAGCACAAGCGCGCAGCCCCAACCTGCAGTACCGGGCTTTTCCTTGGGGCAGTTGTGATCCTGCACGGCAGGAGGACACAGCCCGGGTTAGCCTCCAATCTGCGCAGTGGGGAGCTCGGCTTGGGGCCATAGAGCTTTTCCAGGGCCGATTTGCATCAGGCAGAGACGCTGGGCAGAGTTTGTGGCTGTCTGCGTTCTGCGGTCTGCGCTCAGCTGCTAATACTCACAGTCCCACAAGAGGCTCCGGCCTGGGCGGTGACACTTTCACCACTTAGTCTCTAGCCTAGGGCAAGCGATAATCCACTCAGCCCTACTAAGCAGTTTGATAGCTCAGCCAGTGCTGAATCCACCTCCTGTTGGGGGAAGGGAAAACTCTCACACAGAGCACTCCCATACCTCGGAGCCGGAAATCGGTTTTACATCTTTCCCTGCTCTGCAGAGGAAGCTGGTAACCCCCTTGCCTAGGAGACCTACCCTAAAGGCTTTAAAACATGAATAAAAGATGAAAAGAATAATCGACAGCTTCTATGCAGAAAAGAGCAGGTCAGCAAACCTGAAGAGACCTCAAACAGCAAAAATGCATCAGACTGTCCTCCTTTACATGATGCTCTCATAGAAGAGACCATTAAAAGTCTCAAAAGAGAGTTAGAAGATAAATGGGGAAAGGAAAGAGAAGCCTTACAAGAGAGCAACAACTTCCTGAAATACGAATTGGAAAAGTTAAAAAATTCTCAGGAAGTGCAGGGAAACAAAATTGGTGAATTGGAAAAAGAAAATAATTCACTAAAAAAAAAAAATTAGTGAAATGGAAAAAATTCCACAGACCAAAACAATACATTCAAAACTCAATTGGACATATACAGAAAGAAGTAAAAAAAGCTAATGAAGAAAATAATTCTTTAAAAATTAGAACTGAACAAATTGAAACTAATGATTCATTGAGACAGCAAGAATCAGTCAAGCAAAAACAAAAAAATGACAAATTGGAAAAAACCACGAATTATCTATTTGCAAAAACGACAGACTTGGAAAATAGATCTAGGAGACATAATCTGAGGATTATTGGACTTTCCGAAAACTATGATGAAAAAAAGAGCCTAGATACTATTTTACAAGAAATCATCAAAGAGAACTGCCCAGATGTAATAGAATCAGAAGGTAAAATAGGCATTGAAAGAATTCATCGAACACCTTCTGAAAGAAACCCTAAAATAAAAACCCCAAGGAATATTGTGGCCAAATTTCAGAACTATCAGATTAAGGAAAAAATTTTACAAGCAGCCAAAAAAAAACCATTTAAATACCGAGGTGCCACAATAAGGATCACCCAAGATCTGGCTGCCTCTACATTAAAGGAAAGAAGGGCCTGGAATATGATATTCCGAAAGGCACAAGAACTTGGGATGCAGCCAAGAATAAACTACCCAGCTAAGCTGAGCATTTTCTTCCAGGGAAGAAGATGGACATTTAATGAAACAAATGAATTCCATTTGTTTCTGAAGAAAAAACCAGAACTAAACAAAAAATTTGATCTCCAAGAATAGAACTCAAGAGATGCAGAAAAGGTAAAAATAACTCTTGAGAATTGTATTTCTGTTGTGGATATACAAAAAGAATACATGTATAATTTGATTGTACTGATATAACATAAAAAAGGGAAGTAGATATGGAAAAGGGATGATGGCAGAATAAGGTGGGAAGGAGGGATAAAAAGAGGGAAACCACATCCCACAAAGAGGCTAAGGAAACTTATCATATCTGAGGGAATTTAGAGAGGGGGAGGAACATTGTGTGAATCTTACTCTCATCAGAGTTGGCTCAAAGAAAAAATAATTGACATTTGTTTTAGAGAAAATTCTCTCTCGCCTCATTAAAAACGGGGGAGAGGAAAAGGGAAAAGAAAAAGAGTAATAAGGGAAGGAAGGGGGAAAGACTCAAAGGGGGGGAGGGAGGGATTATAAAGAGGATAAGTATCGTGATACAAGAGGGGTACATAAGTTTAAAAGGGGGAAAGAGGGTTGGGGGAGGCAAGAATAAGTAAAGCACAATCTGGGGTTATTAGGATGGCAGGAAATACAGATTTAGTAATTCTAACCGTAAATGTGAATGGGATGAACTCCCCCATAAAGAGGAGGCAGATAGCAGACTGGATCAAAAGTCAGAACCCTACAATATGTTGTTTACAAGAAACACATTTAAAGCAGGGGGATACATATAGAGTAAAGGTAAAAGGCTGGAGCAAAATCTATTATGCTTCAGGTGAAGTCAAAAAAGCAGGGGTAGCCATCCTTATCTCAGATCAAGCAAAAGTAAAAATTGATCTAATTAAAAGAGATAAGGAAGGAAACTACATCCTGCTAAAGGGTAGCATAAACAACGAAGCAATATCAATATTAAACATATATGCACCAAGTGGTATGGCACTCAACTTCCTAAAGGAGAAGTTAAGAGAGTTGCAAGAAGAAATAGACAACAAAACTGTAATAGTAGGAGATCTCAACCTTGCACTCTCAGAATTAGACAAATCAAACCACAAAACAAATAAGAAAGAAATTAAAGAAGTAAATAGAATATTAGAAAAATTAGGTATGTTGGATCTTTGGAGAAAATTGAATGGAGATAGAAGGGAATATACTTTCTTCTCAGCAGTTCATGGAACCTATTCAAAAATTGACCATATATTAGGACATAAAGACCTCAAAATTAAATGCAAGAAAGCAGAAATAGTAAATGCTTTCTTTTCAGATCATGATGCAATAAAAACTACATTCAACAAAAAGTTAGGGGGAAATAGACCAAAAAGTAATTGGAAACTAAACAATCTCATCTTAAAGAATGATTGGGTGAAGCAGCAAATTATAGATACAATTAATAATTTCACTCAAGATAATGACAATGATGAGACATCATACCAAAATTTGTGGGATGCAGCCAAAGCGGTAATAAGAGGGAATTTTATATCCTTAGAGGCTTACTTGAATAAAACAGAGAAAGAAAAGATTAATGAATTGGGCTTGCAACTAAAAAAACTAAAAAAAGACCAAATTAAAAACCCCCAATCAAATACTAAATTGGAAATTCTAAAATTAAAAGGAGAAATTAAAAATATTGAAAGTAAAAAAACTATTGAACTAATTAATAAAACTAAGAGTTGGTTCTATGAAAAAGCCAATAAAATAGATAAGCCTTTGGTAAATCTGATTAGAAAAAGGAGGGAGGAAAATGAAATTAGTAGTCTTAAAAATGAAAAGGGAGAACTTTCCACCAATGAAGAGGAAATTAGAGAAATAATAAGGAGTTATTTTGCTCAACTTTATGCCAATAAATTTGATAACCTAAGTGAAATGGATGACTACCTCCAAAAATATAGACTTCCCAGACTAACAGAGGAGGAAGTAAATTGCTTGAATAGTCCCATTTCAGAAAAAGAAATAGAACAGGCAATTAAACAACTCCCTAAGAAAAAATCCCCAGGACCAGATGGATTTACATGTGAATTTTACCAAACATTTAAAGAACAATTGGCCCCAATGCTATATAAATTATTTGATAAAATAGGGAATGAAGGAGTCCTACCAAATTCCTTCTATGACACAGACATGGTACTGATACCTAAACCAGGTAGGCTGAAAACAGAGAAAG
Source organism: Sarcophilus harrisii (assembly GCF_902635505.1). Lineage (NCBI taxonomy): Eukaryota > Metazoa > Chordata > Mammalia > Dasyuromorphia > Dasyuridae > Sarcophilus > Sarcophilus harrisii. The sequence goes on from NC_045431.1 coordinate 254,775,971, forward strand.
AAAATTATAGACCAATCTCCCTAATGAATATTGATGCTAAAATCTTAAATAAGATATTAGCAAAAAGACTACAGAAAATCATCTCCAAGATAATACACTATGATCAAGTAGGATTTATACCAGGAATGCAGGGCTGGTTCAATATTAGGAAAACTATCAATATAATTGGCCATGTTAATAACCAAATTAACAAAAACCATATGATCATCTCAATAGATGCAGAAAAAGCATTTGATAAAATCCAACATCCATTCCTATTAAAAACACTTGAGAGTATAGGAATAAATGGACTTTTCCTTAAAATAATCAGCAGCATCTATTTAAAACCATCAGTAAGCATCATATGTAATGGAGACAAACTGCAACCATTCCCAATAAGATCTGGAGTGAAACAAGGTTGCCCACTATCACCGTTACTATTTAATATTGTATTAGAAACGCTAGCTATAGCAATAAGAGCTGAGAAAGAGATTAAAGGAATAAGAATAGGCAATGAGGAAGCCAAATTATCACTCTTTGCCGATGACATGATGGTATACTTAGAGAACCCCAGAGATTCTGCTAAAAAGTTATTAGAAATAATCCACAACTTTAGCAAAGTTGCTGGTTATAAAATAAACCCACATAAGTCATCAGCATTCTTATATATCACTAACAAAATCCAACAGTCAGAGTTACAAAGAGAAATTCCATTTAAAGTAACTACTGATAATATAAAATATTTAGGAATCTATCTGCCAAGGGAAAATCAGAAACTTTATGAGCAAAATTACAGACCACTTTTCACACAAATTAAGTCTGATCTAACCAATTGGAAAAATATTAAATGCTCTTGGATAGGGCGAGCAAATATAATAAAGATGACAATATTACCTAAACTAATCTATTTATTTAGCGCTATACCAATCAGACTCCCAAAAAACTATTTTAATGACCTAGAAAAAATAACAACAAAGTTCATATGGAAAAACAAAAGGTCAAGAATTTCAAGGGAATTAATGAAAAAAAAATCAAATGATGGTGGCTTAGCTGTACCAGATCTAAAATTATATTATAGAGCAGCAGTTACCAAAACTATTTGGTATTGGCTAAGGAATAGATTAGTTGATCAGTGGAATAGATTAGGTTCAAGGGATAAAACAGTCAACAAATATAGCAACCTAGTCTTTGACAAACCCAAAGATCCCAGCTTTTGGGATAAGAACTTACTGTTTGATAAAAATTGCTGGGAAAATTGGAAACTAATATGGCAGAAACTAGGCATTGATCCATACTTAACGCCGTACACCAAGATAAGGTCAAAATGGGTTCATGACCTAGGCATAAAGAATGAAATTATTAATAAATTAGAGGAACATAGGATAGTTTACCTCTCAGACCTGTGGAAGGGGAAGGTCTTTATGACCAAAGCAGAACTAGAGATCATTACTGATCACAAAATAGAAAATTTCGATTATACCAAACTGAAAAGTTTTTGTACAAACAAAACTAATGCAGACAAGATTAGAAGGGAAGCAATAAACTGGGAAAATATTTTTACAGTCAAAGGTTCTGATAAAGGCCTCATTTCCAAAATATATAGAGAATTAACTCTAATTTATAAAAAATCAAGCCATTCTCCAATTGAAAAATGGTCAAAGGATATGAACAGACAATTCTCAGATGAAGAAATTGAAACTATTTCTAGTCATATGAAAAGATGCTCCAAGTCATTATTAATCAGAGAAATGCAAATTAAGACAACTCTAAGATACCACTACACACCTGTCAGATTGGCTAAGATGACAGGAAAAAATAATGATGATTGTTGGAGGGGATGCGGGAAAACTGGGACATTGATGCATTGTTGGTGGAGTTGTGAACGAATCCAACCATTTTGGAGAGTAGTTTGGAACTATGCTCAAAAAGTTATCAAACTGTGCATACCCTTTGATCCAGCAGTGTTACTACTGGGATTATATTCCAAAGAGATTATAAAGAAGGGAAAGGGACCTGTATGTGCACGAATGTTTGTGGCAGCCCTTTTTGTAGTGGCTAGAAACTGGAAACTGAATGGATGTCCATCAGTTGGAGAATGGCTGAATAAATTGTGGTATATGAAAATTATGGAATATTACTGTTCTGTAAGAAATGACCAACAGGATGATTTCAGAAAGGCCTGGAGAGACTTACACGAACTGATGCTGAGTGAAATGAGCAGGACCAGGAGATCATTATATACTTCAACAACAATACTAGATGATGACCAGTTCTGATGGATCAGGCCATCCTCAGCAACGAGATCAACCAAATCATTTCTAATGGAGCAGTAATGAACTGAACTAGCTATGCCCAGAAAAAGAACTCTGGGAGATGACTAAAAACCATTACATTGAATTCCCAATCCCTATATTTATGCACACCTGCATTTTTGATTTCCTTCACAAGCTAATTGTACAATAATTCAGAGTCTGATTCTTTTTGTACAGCAAAATAATGTTTGGTCATGTATACTTATTGTGTATCTAAGTTATATTTTAATATATTTAACATCTACTGGTCATCCTGCCATTTAGGGGAGGGGGGGGGGGGGGGGTAAGAGGTGAAAAATTGGAACAAGAGGTTTGGCAATTGTTAATGCTGTAAAGTTACCCATGTATATATCCTGTAAATTAAAGGCTATTAAATAAAAAAAAAAAATGATTGATATCAACTAACAGGTATGAAATCAATGAGTTTTCTGGTAGAGATTGAGTTGTGGTCCATCATCTCATGGCCCATATGGTGAGTGAGAAGGAGAGGAAACTTCCCTGGGAATGTCTCAATTTGCCACATTCAAATCCCTTGCATTTCTCCCCAGGTCACTTTGGATCAGAGCGGTCCTTTTGGCCAAGACATCTAAGAAATGATTTCTCAAGATAAAGTCCTCGGGATTATATACCTGAATCTAACTTTATTCGGAGTCATAGGAAACAGTTTTCTTCTTTACCTACACAGCTTCAAACTCTTCACTGGTTACAGGAAAAAACCCATAAGTCTGATAGTCATCCACTTGGCCTTTGTCAACACCATAATGATTCTTTTTAGGGGGATCCCCAGAATATTAGAGGTTTGGAACTTGAAATCCTCCCTGGATTTCATCGGAGGTAAAATTATAACTTACCTGATAAGAGTGACCTGGGGCCTCTCACTTTGCAGCACCTGCCTCCTGAGTGTCTTCCAAGCCATCACCATCAGTCCTTATACTCCCACATGGGCAGGGTTCAAATCTAAGGCTCCTAAGAGCATCGTTCCCTGTTGCATCTTTTTCTGGTTTTTCAATCTGCTGGTAGATGTCGCTTTACCTGTATATGTGACTGGTCCAAGGAATATTAGTAAAGTGAAGTGGAACATTGGGTATAGCTCTTTTGATTTGTATGCTATAAATACCATAAAAATTGTGATCTGGAAGTCCATTTGCGACGTAGTGTTTGTCGGTATCATGACCTGTTCCAGCAGCTACATGGTTTTTGTCCTCTACAGGCACCATCAACAAGTACAGCATACTCTCAACACCAGCCTCTCTCCCAGAGTCCCCTCTGAGACCAGAGCCACCAAAGTCATCCTAATGCTGGTGATCAGCTTTGTGATCTTGACCGCTGTCAGTTCCCCTTTAATTATTTATATGGCTTCTCATGTCGTATCCAAGACTTGGGTAATAAATGTCACTGTCTTTCTCCCTTTGCTATCCAGTAGTCAGCCCCTTTATGCTGCTTAGCATTGACATCCAAATCCCCAGCTCCTGCTATGCTGTGAAGGATAAAAATCCCCCATCAGAAAGAATCCTTATCTGAAAAGAACTGCTGGGAAAACTATCGATCACTTTTGGCAGAAATTAAATTCCCATCATACAGCATATACCACAATAAACTCTAAAAATATATCTAGTTTTATTTAATATTTAAGTGATATTAAAAAGATCACATCATCAAAAAACTAAAGGATAAGGGAGGAGGTATCTTTTCACAACTATGGATGGGGAGAATTCTTAACTATACAAAAGATAGTCCATATGTTATTTTTATGCCTATGTCATCTATATAAAGTTTTCTGTGAATAAAAGATAGCATGGTATAATGGGTAGAATGCCAAATCCCAGGAGGATCTGGGTTCAAATCTCATTTCTAACATCAGATACATAATTGTGGGCAAATCATTATTTCCTCATGTATAGAATGAATGGATTTGACTTAATGGCCTTTAAGATTCCTTCTAGATCTACACAAGAAATTTATTCTAAATTATATTATATACATTATATTTTATATATATATTATATACATTATACAATATATATATTATATACATATTCCACAATAAGCAAAGTGGTCAGTGGGCATGAACAATTCCCAAAGAAAGCATTGCAAACTAATTTTTTTTAATCCTACAAAAACATATTCCAAATCCAAATAAGAGAAATTCAAAGATAAGCAACTCTAAGGCTTCACTTTACACCCTACAAATTGGCAATGATGGTCTAAAAACAACTTTATTAGTTACATCAGAAATAATGGAAAGAAGGGCACGTGGATTCACTTGGTAGAATTATGAATTATCGCATCTATTTTGGACCTCCATTTATAACTATGAAAGACTCAAGTTAATCTCCTCTTTGATTCAGGATTCCCACTACTAACCATATGTCCCACAAAGAGGTCAAAGTTTGAAGTAAGGGCCAAAATGTAGCATAATATTTCTAGTGGTATTCTTTCTTGCAGCAAACAACTAGATGTAGCATGGATGCTGAAAAAATGGAAAATGGCTAAAAAATTTTAATTATAATTATATGAATGTAATAGAATGTTGTGCAGTAAAAAGTGACAAATATAAAGGATTCAGAAATATATCACATTTGCATAAGTTGATTCAAAGTGAAATAAATTTAATTAACATAACGATATTCAGAATGACTACAATAATGTAAATAAGAAGATCATTAGAAGGCTAGCTCTGAGTAGATGAAAGACCAGTGATGATCAAGTAGCATATCTAATGGATTAGGTCCTTAAAGTGACCATATTCCCTCCTCATCTGCAATATCATCTTTTTTTATATTAGAGTTCACTGCCTCTTGGAAAGTCTTCAATTTCAACAGTCTTGAAATCAACATTTGAAGGGAACCAAATGGGAAAGTCTTGATCATGAATTATTACCTAGATATAATTTAATCATGCCTGCCATTTTATCTTTCAAAAAGCTAACAGAATTTTTATGGCCAGTCCAACAAAGAGTATATTATGTGAAGCAAGAAGAGTGGAGGAGTCTGTTTCCATGTTCCATTAATAGAATATAATGCACCCAAGCTATGAGGAGGCAGTATCATCCACTGTGAGCACTATATGGCCACTAGTAAGACCAGACTTTGATGTTAGCTTAGAAAGAGGGGGAAGAATCTGCACATTACTAAAATACAAAAATAATCTTAATAATCACCTTGGCACTGTTTCAGTGGTTCAGAGAGAAATGAGTCAGAAAAAATTGTAGTAACTCCAGTAAATGAGAGAGGTATCCAGAAAAGGATTAAAATAGAAGTCTGCCACATCCTTGCAGGAGAATATATAGTCCAATAAAGGAATCTTTAGGATTCCTAAAGAGGTAGCTTTCTAAGTAAGGGACGCAGAAATTAAGACATATTTAGGATATCAGTGCTACTGAACTCTGGGTAAATGGGTTATAAGGATTTAAAGTGGTATAGGTTAACAAGATAGCAGTCGTTATTTGCATGCATTTTATTTATTTTCTATATGTCTTTATGTGATTGTCATTTCTTTAATTTGCAAATTAAAATTTTAAAATCTCAATATTCTTGAAACTGATCTTTCTTGTAACAAAATAAAACAACTTCTATGGGCTCCTTCATTAATGTATTCAATATTTTCAGGTTGGGTCCTCAGAGAACTGTTTCTAGCTCAGTTTCAATGAATAATCCTCCAATTCTGCCCTCCTAATTTGTGATCTCTCATCCTATTGATAACAAGTCAATAGAAGACTGGCTCTTAGCAAAGTATTTACTAAGACAGCATAGTAAAAAACAGTTGGGAAAAAAATCCCTCATAAACCTAGAGTACATTTTCCTATAAACTTATACAGAATCTATGAAAAAAATAGATTCAAACATTGATTGGTGACACATATTCCCATGTACATAGTAAAATCAACTCAAGGTGACTGGTACTGAAGGACCTGGAAAACCATTCTTTATTCAATTTCTTCACAATTTGTCGTCCCAGCGTTTGCCTTTCCTCACAGCCCAACACTCAGTTTTCAGAAGTCACACTCCTTAAAACTTCTTGTTCCCCCAGGTTACTGTTCTTCTGCATCTATATCTATCTGGAATATGTGTCTATGCTCCCCACTAGATGCAGTGTCTACCACTGTTCAATAACTTCCATTTAAAAGCTATATAGCCAATGTGAGGGGAGAGAAAAATTTTCTTTTGCCTCATCCCTACAGGCATCTCTTCTACAATCAGATCCCATTTTGCCATGTCTCCAAAGTTAAAACTTGAAATTCCCTCAGGTATTAACTATTTAAAGCCTCTTAGAGATATGTCAAATTTGTTTGCTCACCCAATTGTTGAGAAAATGATAGGTACCAACTTAAATGTTGGGTTGTTCTCATGTCTTAAAATAAGTAGAGGATCTCTATAGTCAATTTGACATATCTTTAACATCTTACTATTATGGTCTGGACCTTTTGTGATAACAAGTAAGTTGAGGGGTCAAATCCTTTCCTTACAAAAGAAAAACCAAGAAGCAAAAAACTCCTGTGGTACGAAAATTCTTTAAAATTGTAACAGAACCACTACATACTTCTCAGGTTGACTAAGATGACAGGAAAAGATAATGATGAATATTGGAGGGGACATGGGAAAACTGGGACACTAATACATTGTTGGTGGAGTTGTGAACTGATCCAACCATTCTGGAGAACAATTTGGAACCATGCGCTAAGGGCTATCAAATTGTGCATACCATTGATCCATCAGTGTCCTTTCTGGGTTCGTATCCCAAAGAGACCATAAAAAAGGGAAAAGGACCCACATGTGCAAAAATGTTTGTGTCAGCCTTTTTTATAGTGGCAAAAAACTGGGTGGCTGCCCATCAGTTGGGGAATGGCTGAATAAGTTATGATACATGAATGTTATGGAATATTATTGTTCTCTAAGAAATGATCAGCAAGATTATCAGAAAGACCTGAACTGATGCCGAGTAAAGTGAATAGAACCAGGAGAACATTGTACACAGCAACAACAAGATTATATAATGATCAATTCCAATGGATGTGGCTCCATGGCTCTTTTCAAAATCAAGGTGATTCAGGCCAGTTGCATTGGTCTTGTGATGAAGAGAGCCATCTACACTCAGAGAGAGGACTGTGGGAACTGAGTGTAGATCACAATATAGCATTTTCACTTTTTGTTGTTTACTTGCATTTTATTTTATCATTTTTTTTCCTTTTTGATCTGATTTTTCTTGTGCACCATGATAATTATGGGACTATATATAGAAGAATTGCACATATTTAACATATATTGGATTACTTGTCATCTAGGGGAGATAGTGGAGGGAAGAAAGGGAAAAAAATTGGAACATGAGGTTTTGCAAGGGTGAATATTGAAAAATATCTATGCATATGTTTGAAAATAAAAAGCTTTAATAAAATTGTATCAGAAGGAATACTAGATAATGCCTTTTTTGAGAAAATGTTTTGATATCTCAGGAAAGGTAAATAAGAGGAAAAAAAATTTAAACAATTTCCCTAAGGACTATTGGTATAAAAATTTTAAATAAAATATTTCTTTGGAGACTACAAAAATACATTTAAAATATTCACAATAACTAAGATTTATAACAAAGATTCTCTAATTATAATGTAAATTCCTTGAGGAAATTCTGGTTTTGTGCCCTTCTCCCATTTTTTATATCCTCAACACTTAACACAATTCCTAATACATAATAAGAAGTTGATAAATGCTTGATGAGTGACTCACAATAGGGAAAAAACCACACATAATTCATCACTAATAGTCTCCTCATTATTTCTACATATCCAGATAAAGCCATTTACAAAATGAAACATTCAATATAAAAAACTTTTTAAATAGACTTGGAAGGGCTCTTATTTGATACAATCAAAAGAATATACCTAAAATCAAGAGCCAGAATTATTTGCAACACTGGACAATACTAGAATCTGTACAATACTATAAAGGGTAAGACTAGAATGCCTCCTCTTTCCTTATCATTAGTTGACAGTACTGTAAAAATGCCAGCTATCAAAATAAGACAATAGAAGAATACAAAAAGCATAAATATAGATGGGGGAGACAAAGCTATCTTGGCTTGCACATGAAATAACAGAATATATCGAAACATAGAAAATCAACAAAGAAACTAATTGAGATGATTAATAACATGTTGATAATGATAAAGTTGCAGGATATAAAATCATTCCACAAAAAAGTCAGCATTTCTCTGCATTACTTTTAAAAAGTCAAAAAATAATTATATCAAAAATTCCATTCAAAAAAATTATAAAAATACATAAAATACCTGGGAGCTAACCCATCAAGATTGAGGCAAAATTTTTCATGAATATTACCATAAAATACTATTTACAAAGTAACTGGAGAAACACATGGTATCGTACCAAAATGGTGAAAATGATGGTAATACCTAAATTAAATTACAAAGCAGCCCTGTAGCAATCAAATAATTTAAGAGATAGTTTATAAATATGATTGGTACCAACTCAATTATTGGATTGTAGATTTTATAAATCTAGACAAAAATAAGATTCATTTGCAGAAAGAAGTCTAGAACCTCAAAGGAGGGAAGGAATGAAAAGTACAAATAAAGATGACATAGCACTACCTGTTCTCTATCTACATTGTAAAAGGTAGTCACCAGAACTATTTATTATGTTAAATAAGCTAAGTATGATCTTTTTCCTGTTCTTTGATGGTTTAATTTCAATGTCTTGATCCTATTTTCTATCAATATGGCCCTTTCCCCCTTACTTCTCCCTACCACAAGTACTTATAGAATTATTATAAAGAAATGATGGTTTGTATTGGTCACAGTATTATCAGGAAATCCCTATCCTGATGAAATCACAAGACATCCCCCCATACTACAAGCAAGGCCAAAAAAATACTAAAACATAAAAGTAGATCAGTGGAATAGACTGACTGATCAAAAACAGATCCAATTAAAAAAAAAAACAGTTAAGACAGTTTTTTTTTTCTGTTTATAAACCCAGAATATAATTGACTTGTGGGAGGATTTTCCTTTTGATATGAACTAATCAGCCATTATTACCTTCTATAAATGTACTAAAGATAAATCACTATTTTCCAGAGCTATTTCTTATTTTTCTTAATTTTTATTTCTTATACCTTTTCAAAGATACAGAAAAAAACTGGAAATGCTTTCCAAGTGTAATCTCTAACCACCTTCACATCAGGAATTGGGAAAAGAACATAAATACATATAAATACATTTACCACATAACACTAGACACATTATTATTTCCATCACTGTAGATATATGTTGATAAAATTTAGTGTTCAATTTTAAAAACGCTGAAAGAATGGAAAGAAAATGAAAAAGAAAGAAGAAATTAAAAAGTAGATAGGGGAGGGAGAGTAGTGGGGGAATTAGAGTATCCAAGTAAAACTTTCCAAAGGACAGAAGAGAGGATCACTCTTGCCACGGTCATCTAGAACAATTAATTTACCTTTGAAAAAGTTGTAAAAATCATCACACACGCACGCACGCATACACATCTTCCTTTTACCGTGTAATTTGAAAAGAAACAGTAACAGTCTTAGAATCAAGTAGATCTGAATTTAAGCCCCATCTCTGAAACCATGTTCATGGACTAGGCCCTTACTGTCAACAAACCTCAGGTATTAAGAACCAAAAAGCATATAAGCTACAAGAAGAAATCCCTAGACCAGTAGAAATACACCAGTATATAATAAATACTGCTATTTAATGAGAAACCATGACAAATTTCTGAAAATAAGCTACCATGAATATCTCTCCCATGTTTGATTGGTCTTGGGGTCTGGCAGAATTTTCATCTTCCAGAGAGAAGAGTCCTAGTGGTTGTTCCTCTGCATATGAGAGCTGACTTCTATCCTTCAGAGGAAAAACCACAGAAAAGGAGAAGAGTGAAGATGTCCCCCATGGCTCTAGTAAAAAGGGAAGAGAAGCCAAATAGAGAAGGCAGAAAATATCTTGTCCAGAAGAAAGTAGAATAAGAAATAAAGAAAATTAATCAAAAGGAAGAGAGCTCAGAATACTTGTGTTTGGAAGCCATGCTTCCAGGAAGACACAACTTCCTAGTATCTCTAGGTTTATAGGGCATTCAGGAAGGACTAGCACCCTGACTATCTCTGATGTCCACCATCAGCCAGCTCTCACCTGTGGCTTTAAGAAACAAGAACAAGGCCACACCCTGGTACAACTGTCTCGGAACTCAAGCTAAACTAGATTGGAGCTAACCAATAGGCTCAAATATATCAGTAAATTAGGGGGATTCTGTCCCCAGCATATGAAGAGTTTCTCCAGTAAAATTAGCAGCTGAGAACAATATGTTCCAGTGGCCATGAAGACAGTGCTCAGAGTTTAGCCAAACATGGAAGACCCCAAGGCCGTGACCAGTTGGCTTGACTATTGTCTTGCCTTTGGACTTGGGGCTTTCTAAAAGAGAGAATGGGGCTAATGAATTTATCTAACTTTTGACTCAGTTAAATCTAATTCATGCCACAAGTCAAGATGTCATCCCATGATGTCATTGGTCTTCTTTGCAAAGGAAGGACAAACAGTAGTTCTCATCACATTCTTGTTTGCTTCCTCCCTCATGACAGAAAAAATACATACGTATATGGAGATATATATTTTTTACATTCTAATACATCCTCTAGCCAGCTATGACTCATTATTCCATCTCTCCCAATGCTTCCTTCCTCCCAGATCTACTTTTTATCCCTAACATGATGCTCCATTCCTCAGTATTTGGTCAGGTTATCATCCACACGCTGACTTCAATTTCCCTCCTTCACAAACTTGACCCCATAGTTAACCACCACACCATTAAACTATTTTCTATTCTTAAAACTCTTGAATTCTTATGTATCATTGCTTGTTCCTTTTCAAACTGTAAGCCTTTCCACTATCTACATCCTCAGCTCCTACTGCTGAAAAAGAAATCATACAATCATGGCTCCCCATCAGTTTATGTTGTCTAATCTCAAGAAGACTCTCTCACTATTACAAAGCATCCATGTCTGGGAATTCATAGCCTCTCACAACCACAAGGTTGCCTTATCTCATGGTCTTTGGTCCATGAGTGTGAGAGCCCACAAAACAGAAGAGGCAATCAATAAGTCCAGTATTTGATCATTTAGGCCAACTCCATGGAGTTCACACTGTCATATAGTAAATGAGCACTTATTAAGCACTTAATATTTGTCAGATATAACAGAAAGCCTTGTGGATTATTCCATAAAAGTCCTAACATCCTCAAGAAATGAGAGAGAGAGTAGTCAATCCTTCTAAAGTCTACTAATCATTTCTTATTCAAAGGCTAATTCTTTTTCATGTAACCCACAAATCACAAGAACCAAAGGACTTCCGTTCACACATGTCTTTCAGCAAATAGCCAGGGGATGTGTGTCTTACAGAGGAAATTATCTGATCTAAAGGACCACCAGAAGAAGTCAGGGCACCTGCTTCACTCCTTGGAGAACAAGAGCAATTCCTATATCTACAACCCAATGGAATGGAAACCACTCTATGAAAAACTATAGTGGAAGGTACATAGAGGGCATCAAGTAGATAGGAAGGGTGATTTGGTGATGCCCAGGGCAGAAAAGTTCAACAGGAGATGCAGAGTATAGATGCAGGGCCCCCACTCATCAGCTCCTGGGGACCCTGGATTCACTGCTCTCTGTGACTTTTATAATCCCACATTTCCCCCTTCTTTCTCAATAATGTTTCTTTCTCGCTTGTTTGCAGTACTCATTTGGCGATTATAATTAATCAGTAGTCATTGCTGATAGAAATTTGCACCTGGGACAAAAGTTTGCTGCTGCTTGTGACACATCCCAGCTTCCCTCTGCAGACAGTGTCACTATCACAGTGACTTGATAATCACATCTCATGGGAGAGATGAGATCATACATGGTTACATCTATAACCCAAGTCCTGGTCACTATTCACACTCGCCTATGCCCATCTCCTGATCGCCCACATCTCAACTCTCTTCCCCAGCAGCAGAGATCAACCTGGTGAGTAACTCCAGATCTTTGCCTCAGAGACAGATAGTTATAGGAAGAAAGAAAACAGGATCCCAGGTTTCTAAGTTCTGAGGTTTAAAAATAAGGCCACTTGAACATAGGAAAAACCTTGTACCACGCAGAGGGTTGGCTAGACCACTGCACCAGATAATGGGGGGCCCAGAAGCATGGTGGGACGTAGTCAATAATATTCTGATGAGATGAGTGGAAGGAGTCATAATCACTGAGCCTGAATGCAGTCAACAATCAAGATTTTCTGTGCTCTAATCCAGTCACTGTCGATTGGGAGAGAAGACGCCCTACTTCTCTTTGACTCATAAAACAGCTGCAAAGTCATGATTCTCTACAGGTTTAGAGATAAGAATAGGAGTCACCATTGGCTTGTCATCTCAATTCTCTTTTTCTTCCTTCCCTCCCCTACCTCCTCCACATCTTGGGGTTTTGATGGCACTGAGGTCAGCAGGCTGGGAATCTATATGAAAACAGGAAAAGCTGTGAAAACGTATCTGATATAACAGATATAGCTACTTCTCTCTCATTATCCAAAAGGTGCCATATGTCAACTTGGCTTTGATAGATATAAGTTACCAGGATGTTCAAGTTGCAATGTCTCTAGGCCCTTCGTTCCGGTCCCCTCCATCTCTACCTCTATCCTGGTGATCTCTGATCATGGCCACTTACTCTCTGTATCACAGTAAGATTTAGCAATTTCCTATATTTTCTATTTCTTATATAGAAGTAAAGTGGACCATATCTAGGTACCTGAAAGAGTGTGGCCACTCATGCAGAATGCTATCATAAAAAGAATATTTAATTAATACATCTGGTGGCTTAATTAGGAATTCCAACCCCATACAGTCTGATCCAACCTAGATAAAAAGCTGGTGTGGCTATACCATACAGTGCGAGAGAGAAGAAGTGAAAACACTAGAATGGCAGGGAGGGGCCATTGTGAAGGGTATTAAAGAAAAACAGAGTATTGTATGTTTTGTACCAGAGGTAACAGAGAGACACTAGCTTTTGTAGAATACAGGGTAACATGGTTCAGCCCTATGCTTTAGAAAGATTCTTTTGGTAATTAAATAGAGAATGTCCAACTCAGATCAATGACTGTTCTGAAATTTAGGGTCTTAGAGAATTCACTGGGGCATTAAGAGTTTAAATGGTTTCTTCAGGGTCACAAAACCAGTATGTATCATACTGAACTTCAACCCAGGTGGTTCCAAGCCCATAGCCAGACTTCTATTCACCATGTCAAATTGTTTCTCAATACCTAATTAGCCAAAAATAATCCCTTGAAATGGGAAGCTACCATTATGGGTTCTTTCTTTCCTCCACTTTTACTTCTTTTCAGCCAGCTTCCTCTGCAACTATCACAGTCTTGTTTGACCCTTCGGTTTCTTTCACTAATTTAAGATTCAGGATTAGTAACCCAGGGTCTCCCTCCACAACAAACCTTGAGTTTTGACATCTAATGCCTCTTTTTAGGCCCCAGCCCTCTTCTGTGCTTACCCAGTGAGATTTGCTTTTAAAAATTGAATGGAAGGGGCAGAAAGACCTGAGTTCAAATCCATTTCACACTTAATAGCTATGTGAATCTGGCCAAGTCACTTAATCCTAATTGCCTCAAAAAAAATTAAATGGAAAGCACCTTTTCATCTGCCTGCATTGGGTTTGTTTTCTGGTGCTTGCCCCTCCACTAGTTGCAGCTATTTATAAAGCCCCTGATGTGTGAAAAGAGGAGGGATGTGGATTAGTAAAAATATGAATTTGAGAATGGATTGATTCCCCTCATCTCAAAGGGATGAGAGATAGAGATATAATTTTTAACTTTAATAGCAAGCAAAAAAGGCAAGAAGCAAAAAAGAAGCATGAACACAATTTTCATATGGTTCAAGGAAGGAAATATCACCGAGTTCTTGAATAATTATGTTTCCAAAACACTTTGGTGACAATCACCTTATCAGCCTTCGCATTAAAAGTTTTCTCTGTTTACTGATGACTCAATGAAAACATCTATGGAGAAAACCTGATTTTTTGAAAAGTTTGTACTGAAAAGCAAACTATGTACCCTTTCTTGTGATAAGCAAAAAAAAAAAAAAAAAAAGAGGAAAAACTCAGAATCTCTGTCGTAGAAGAAATGTTACCCAGAGCCTCTAACTTTAAATGTCAGCAGCTGGTATATGAACTTCTTCAAGAAAAAAGGAATAGAAACTATAAGCCATGGTCCACGAACCTGGGATCTCTGGGATCACATGTCTTAGGCCCATTCTCAGGGCCTGGCCCAAAGTCTCAACATGGTGATCACAGCATGACTTTATTCTGGAGAAATCATTCAATGTGGTTGTTGTACAGTTCACCACATTGTGAACAAAAAAAATTTCCCAGATACTATACCAGCGCAATAGATAGCAATGGTATCGAGTGTGGATTAGTCTTTGTCAGAGTAATTTCTAATGAGAAAGAAGACCCAGTTTAGAATTGATATTCATTAAAAGAACCTTACCTAGTAAATACCACAATATGTTGGAGAGAACACCACAATGTTCTTCTTATAATCTTATAAATAAAGATACTCATATCTGAACTCAACACTACAAAGCAGAGTACAATGGGACCATTGCTTCTCTCATTGTGCTCACTTTTTCTTCCCCACTTGAGCCAAAGTCATATTAGCTT